>NW_027018186.1:0-62493 GCF_032854445.1 Liolophura sinensis | reverse complement strand
TTATAAGTTATGTGCCCTTCGGTAGCCAGACGACGTCAAATCTTTGGGCCAAGCCCCATTTAACTCACCAGCAAATGTCTTACTTCTAAGTCGAAGAAAAAACTCAATGTCTTTATCTACATGTAGAAAAAACCACACCATTTGTATATCAAAAAAAACAAATGGTACTTGATACAATCCGCTGTAAAAAGTACAATTGAACACTGACCCACATCAATAAGGTGCCAAAGGATGCGCAATTGGGGTCAGGCATCTCCCAGCTGTTGAAAAATTGCAAATTTCCTTGGTTTCCATGGAGTAAGAGCCGTTGCTGGGCACGTGATCTTGACATCATTGATTATTCATTTGTGGCTACAGCCAAAAGTATTGGTCGGAGAGCAACGCGGTTTGCACCATTCGATTTCTCGTCACAAAATACGTCGGATTAGCCTCTTACCAGCAGCATTGGAACAGTTTTTCTACTTTTGGATTTTTGCCTGTTCTTTTTGCGAATTGAAATCGGCTACATTAACTATGTACAATCGCGACTGGTCATACTATATTCAACTTTTCATTATAAGTTATGTGCCCTTCGGTAGCCCAGACGACGTCAAATCTTTGGCCAAGGCCATTTAACTCACCCAGCAAATGTCTTACTTCTAAGTCGAAGACAAACTCAATGTCTTTATCTACATGTAGAAAAAACCACACTATTTGTATATCAAAAAAAAACAAAAGGTACTTGATACAATCCGCTGTAAAAAGTACAATTGAACACTGACCCACATCAATAAGGTGCCAAAGGATTGCGCAAATTGGGCCAGGCATCTCCAGCTGTTGAAAAAATTGCAATTTCCTTGGTTTCCATGGAGTAAGAGCCGTTGCTGGGCATGTGATCTTGACATCATTGATTATTCTTTTGTGGCTACAGCGAAAAGTATTGTCGGAGAGCAAACGCGGTTTGCACCATATCGATTTCTCGTCACAAAATACGTCGGATTAGCCTCTTACCAGCAGCATTGGAAACAGTTTTTCTACTTTTGGATTTTTGCCTGTTCTTTTGCGAATTGAAATCGGCTACATTAACTATGTACAAATCGCGACTGGGTCATTACTATATTCAACTTTTCATTATAAGTTATGTGGCCCCTTCGGTAGCCCAGACGACGTCAAATCTTTGGGCCAAGCCCATTTAACTCACCCAGCAAAAGTCTTACTTCTAAGTCGAAGACAAACTCAATGTCTTTATCTACATGTAGAAAAACCACACCAATTTGTATATAAAAAAAAACAAAAGGTTACTTGATACAATCCGCTGTAAAAAGTACAATTGAACACTGACCCACATCAATAAGGTGCCAAAGGATGCGCAATTGGGCCAGGCATCTCCAGCTGTTGAAAAATTGCAAATTTCCTTGGTTTCCATGGAGTAAGAGCCGTTGCTCGGGCTGTGATCTTGACATCATTGATTATTCCATTTGTGGCTACAGCCAAAAGTATTGGTCGGAGAGCAACGCGGTTTGCACCATTCGATTTCTCGTCACAAAATACGTCGGATTAGCCTCTTACCAGCAGCATTGGAACAGTTTTTCTACTTTTGGATTTTTGCCTGGTCTTTTTGCGAATTGAAATCGGCTACATTAACTATGTACAATCGCGACTGGTCATTACTATATTCAACTTTTCATTATAAGTTATGTGCCCTTCGGTAGCCCAGACGACGTCAAATCTTTGGGCCAAGCCCATTTAACTCACCCAGCAAATGTCTTACTTCTAAGTCGAAGAAAAACTCAATGTCTTTATCTACATGTAGAAAAACCACACCATTTGTATATCAAAAAAAAACAAATGGTACTTGATACAATCCGCTGTAAAAAGTACAATTGAACACTGACCCACATCAATAAGGTGCCAAAGGATGCGCAATTGGGTCAGGCATCTCCAGCTGTTGAAAAATTGCAAATTTCCTTGGTTTCCATGGAGTAAGAGCCGTTGCTGGGCATGTGATCTTGACATCATTGATTATTCATTTGTGGCTACAGCCAAAAGTATTGGTCGGAGAGCAACGCGGTTTGCACCATTCGATTTCTCGTCACAAAATACGTCGGATTAGCCTCTTACCAGCAGCACTGGAACAGTTTTTCTACTTTTGGATTTTTGCCTGGTCTTTTTGCGAATTGAAATCGGCTACATTAACTATGTACAATCGCGACTGGTCATTACTATATTCAACTTTTCATTATAAGTTATGTGCCCTTCGGTAGCCCAGACGACGTCAAATCTTTGGGCCAAGCCCATTTAACTCACCCAGCAAATGTCTTACTTCTAAGTCGAAGACAAACTCAATGTCTTTATCTACATGTAGAAAAACCACACCATTTGTATATCAAAAAAAAACAAAAGGTACTTGATACAATCCGCTGTAAAAAGTACAATTGAACACTGACCCACATCAATAAGGTGCCAAAGGATGCGCAATTGGGCCAGGCATCTCCAGCTGTTGAAAAATTGCAAATTTCCTTGGTTTCCATGGAGTAAGAGCCGTTGCTGGGCATGTGATCTTGACATCATTGATTATTCATTTGTGGCTACAGCCAAAAGTATTGGTCGGAGAGCAACGCGGTTTGCACCATTCGATTTCTCGTCACAAAATACGTCGGATTAGCCTCTTACCAGCAGCATTGGAACAGTTTTTCTACTTTTGGATTTTTGCCTGTTCTTTTTGCGAATTGAAATCGGCTACATTAACTATGTACAATCGCGACTGGTCATTACTATATTCAACTTTTCATTATAAGTTATGTGCCCTTCGGTAGCCCAGACGACGTCAAATCTTTGGGCCAAGCCCATTTAACTCACCCAGCAAATGTCTTACTTCTAAGTCGAAGACAATCTCAATGTCTTTATCTACATGTAGAAAAACCACACCATTTGTATATAAAAAAAACAAAAGGTACTTGATACAATCCGCTGTAAAAAGTACAATTGAACACTGACCCACATCAATAAGGTGCCAAAGGATGCGCAATTGGGCCAGGCATCTCCAGCTGTTGAAAAATTGCAAATTTCCTTGGTTTCCATGGAGTAAGAGCCGTTGCTGGGCACGTGATCTTGACATCATTGATTATTCATTTGTGGCTACAGCCAAAAGTATTGGTCGGAAAGCAACGCGGTGTGCACCATTCGATTTCTCGTCACAAAATACGTCGGATTAGCCTCTTACCAGCAGCATTGGAACAGTTTTTCCACTTTTGGATTTTTGCCTGGTCTTTTTGCGAATTGAAATCGGCTACATTAACTATGTACAATCGCGACTGGTCATTACTATATTCAACTTTTCATTATAAGTTATGTGCCCTTCGGTAGCCCAGACGACGTCAAATCTTTGGGCCAAGCCCATTTAACTCACCCAGCAAATGTCTTACTTCTAAGTCGAAGAAAAACTCAATGTCTTTATCTACATGTAGAAAAACCACACCATTTGTATATCAAAAAAAACAAATGGTACTTGATACAATCCGCTGTAAAAAGTACAATTGAACACTGACCCACATCAATAAGGTGCCAAAGGATGCGCAATTGGGTCAGGCATCTCCAGCTGTTGAAAAATTGCAAATTTCCTTGGTTTCCATGGAGTAAGAGCCGTTGCTGGGCACGTGATCTTGACATCATTGATTATTCATTTGTGGCTACAGCCAAAAGTATTGGTCGGAGAGCAACGCGGTTTGCACCATTCGATTTCTCGTCACAAAATACGTCGGATTAGCCTCTTACCAGCAGCATTGGAACAGTTTTTCTACTTTTGGATTTTTGCCTGTTCTTTTTGCGAATTGAAATCGGCTACATTAACTATGTACAATCGCGACTGGTCATTACTATATTCAACTTTTCATTATAAGTTATGTGCCCTTCGGTAGCCCAGACGACGTCAAATCTTTGGGCCAAGCCCATTTAACTCACCCAGCAAATGTCTTACTTCTAAGTCGAAGACAAACTCAATGTCTTTATCTACATGTAGAAAAACCACACTATTTGTATATCAAAAAAAAACAAAAGGTACTTGATACAATCCGCTGTAAAAAGTACAATTGAACACTGACCCACATCAATAAGGTGCCAAAGGATGCGCAATTGGGCCAGGCATCTCCAGCTGTTGAAAAATTGCAAATTTCCTTGGTTTCCATGGAGTAAGAGCCGTTGCTGGGCATGTGATCTTGACATCATTGATTATTCTTTTGTGGCTACAGCGAAAAGTATTGGTCGGAGAGCAACGCGGTTTGCACCATTCGATTTCTCGTCACAAAATACGTCGGATTAGCCTCTTACCAGCAGCATTGGAACAGTTTTTCTACTTTTGGATTTTTGCCTGTTCTTTTTGCGAATTGAAATCGGCTACATTAACTATGTACAATCGCGACTGGTCATTACTATATTCAACTTTTCATTATAAGTTATGTGCCCTTCGGTAGCCCAGACGACGTCAAATCTTTGGGCCAAGCCCATTTAACTCACCCAGCAAATGTCTTACTTCTAAGTCGAAGACAAACTCAATGTCTTTATCTACATGTAGAAAAACCACACCATTTGTATATAAAAAAAACAAAAGGTACTTGATACAATCCGCTGTAAAAAGTACAATTGAACACTGACCCACATCAATAAGGTGCCAAAGGATGCGCAATTGGGCCAGGCATCTCCAGCTGTTGAAAAATTGCAAATTTCCTTGGTTTCCATGGAGTAAGAGCCGTTGCTGGGCACGTGATCTTGACATCATTGATTATTCATTTGTGGCTACAGCCAAAAGTATTGGTCGGAGAGCAACGCGGTTTGCACCATTCGATTTCTCGTCACAAAATACGTCGGATTAGCCTCTTACCAGCAGCATTGGAACAGTTTTTCTACTTTTGGATTTTTGCCTGTTCTTTTTGCTTATTGAAATCGGCTACATTAACTATGTACAATCGCGACTGGTCATTACTATATTCAACTTTTCATTATAAGTTATGTGCCCTTCGGTAGCCCAGACGACGTCAAATCTTTGGGCCAAGCCCATTTAACTCACCCAGCAAATGTCTTACTTCTAAGTCGAAGACAAACTCAATGTCTTTATCTACATGTAGAAAAACCACACCATTTGTATATAAAAAAAACAAAAGGTACTTGATACAATCCGCTGTAAAAAGTACAATTGAACACTGACCCACATCAATAAGGTGCCAAAGGATGCTCAATTGGGCCCAGGCATCTCCAGCTGTTGAAAAATTGCAAATTTCCTTGGTTTCCATGGAGTAAGAGCCGTTGCTGGGCACGTGATCTTGACATCATTGATTATTCATTTGTGGCTACAGCCAAAAGTATTGGTCGGAGAGCAACGCGGTTTGCACCATTCGATTTCTCGTCACAAAATACGTCGGATTAGCCTCTTACCAGCAGCATTGGAACAGTTTTTCTACTTTTGGATTTTTGCCTGGTCTTTTTGCAATTGAAATCGGCTACATTAACTATGTACAATCGCGACTGGTCATTACTATATTCAACTTTTCATTATAAGTTATGTGCCCTTCGGTAGCCCAGACGACGTCAAATCTTTGGGCCAAGCCCATTTAACTCACCCAGCAAATGTCTTACTTCTAAGTCGAAGACAAACTCAATGTCTTTATCTACATGTAGAAAAACCACACCATTTGTATATAAAAAAAACAAAAGGTACTTGATACAATCCGCTGTAAAAAGTACAATTGAACACTGACCCACATCAATAAGGTGCCAAAGGATGCGCAATTGGGCCAGGCATCTCCAGCTGTTGAAAAATTGCAAATTTCCTTGGTTTCCATGGAGTAAGAGCCGTTGCTGGGCACGTGATCTTGAAAGCATTGATTATTCATTTTTGGCTACAGCCAAAAGTATTGGTCGGAGAGCAACGCGGTTTGCACCATTCGATTTCTCGTCACAAAATACGTCGGATTAGCCTCTTACCAGCAGCATTGGAACAGTTTTTCTACTTTTGGATTTTTGCCTGTTCTTTTTGCGAATTGAAATCGGCTACATTAACTATGTACAATCGCGACTGGTCATTACTATATTCAACTTTTCATTATAAGTTATGTGCCCTTCGGTAGCCCAGACGACGTCAAATCTTTGGGCCAAGCCCATTTAACTCACCCAGCAAATGTCTTACTTCTAAGTCGAAGACAAACTCAATGTCTTTATCTACATGTAGAAAAACCACACCATTTGTATATATAAAAAAAAAAGGTACTTGATACAATCCGCTGTAAAAAGTACAATTGAACACTGACCCACATCAATAAGGTGCCAAAGGATGCGCAATTGGGCCAGGCATCTCCAGCTGTTGAAAAATTGCAAATTTCCTTGGTTTCCATGGAGTAAGAACCGTTGCTGGGCACGTGATCTTGACATCATTGATTATTCATTTGTGGCTACAGCCAAAAGTATTGGTCGGAGAGCAACGCGGTTTGCACCATTCGATTTCTCGTCACAAAATACGTCGGATTAGCCTCTTTCCAGCAGCATTGGAACAGTTTTTCCATTTTTGTGTCTTTGCCTGGTCTTTTTGCTTATTGAAATCGGGTACATTAACTATGTACAATCGCGACTGGTCATTACTATATTCAACTTTTCATTATAAGTTATGTGCCCTTCGGTAGCCCAGACGACGTCAAATCTTTGGGCCAAGCCCATTTAACTCACCCAGCAAATGTCTTACTTCTAAGTCGAAGACAAACTCAATGTCTTTATCTACATGTAGAAAAACCACACCATTTGTATATCAAAAAAAAAACAAAAGGTACTTGATACAATCCGCTGTAAAAAGTACAATTGAACACTGACCCACATCAATAAGGTGCCAAAGGATGCGCAATTGGGCCAGGCATCTCCAGCTGTTGAAAAATTGCAAATTTCCTTGGTTTCCATGGAGTAAGAGCCGTTGCTGGGCACGTGATCTTGACATCATTGATTATTCATTTGTGGCTACAGCCAAAAGTATTGGTCGGAGAGCAACGCGGTTTGCACCATTCGATTTCTCGTCACAAAATACGTCGGATTAGCCTCTTACCAGCAGCATTGGAACAGTTTGTCTACTTTTGGATTTTTGCCTGGTCTTTTTGCGAATTGAAATCGGCTACATTAACTATGTACAATCGCGACTGGTCATTACTATATTCAACTTTTCATTATAAGTTATGTGCCCTTCGGTAGCCCAGACGACGTCAAATCTTTGGGCCAAGCCCATTTAACTCACCCAGCAAATGTCTTACTTCTAAGTCGAAGACAAACTCAATGTCTTTATCTACATGTAGAAAAACCACACCATTTGTATATAAAAAAAACACAAGGTACTTGATACAATCCGCTGTGAAAAGTACAATTGAACACTGACCCACATCAATAAGGTGCCAAAGGATGCGCAATTGGGCCCAGGCATCTCCAGCTGTTGAAAAATTGCAAATTTCCTTGGTTTCCATGGAGTAAGAGCCGTTGCTGGGCACGTGATCTTGACATCATTGATTATTCATTTGTGGCTACAGCCAAAAGTATTGGTCGGAGAGCAACGCGGTTTGCACCATTCGATTTCTCGTCACAAAATACGTCGGATTAGCCTCTTACCAGCAGCATTGGAACAGTTTTTCTACTTTTGGATTTTTGCCTGGTCTTTTTGCGAATTGAAATCGGCTACATTAACTATGTACAATCGCGACTGGTCATTACTATATTCAACTTTTCATTATAAGTTATGTGCCCTTCGGTAGCCCAGACGACGTCAAATCTTTGGGCCAAGCCCATTTAACTCACCCAGCAAATGTCTTACTTCTAAGTCGAAGACAAACTCAATGTCTTTATCTACATGTAGAAAAACCACACCATTTGTATATAAAAAAAACAAAAGGTACTTGATACAATCCGCTGTAAAAAGTACAATTGAACACTGACCCACATCAATAAGGTGCCAAAGGATGCGCAATTGGGCCAGGCATCTCCAGCTGTTGAAAAATTGCAAATTTCCTTGGTTTCCATGGAGTAAGAGCCGTTGCTGGGCACGTGATCTTGACATCATTGATTATTCATTTGTGGCTATAGCCAAAAGTATTGGTCGGAGAGCAACGCGGTTTGCACCATTCGATTTCTCGTCACAAAATACGTCGGATTAGCCTCTTTCCAGCAGCATTGGAACAGTTTTTTTACTTTTGTGTTTTTGCCTGGTCTTTTTGCTTATTGAAATCGGGTACATTAACTATGTACAATCGCGACTGGTCATTACTATATTCAACTTTTCATTATAAGTTATGTGCCCTTCGGTAGCCCAGACGACGTCAAATCTTTGGGCCAAGCCCATTTAACTCACCCAGCAAATGTCTTACTTCTAAGTCGAAGACAAACTCAATGTCTTTATCTACATGTAGAAAAACCACACCATTTGTATATAAAAAAAACAAAAGGTACTTGATACAATCCGCTGTGAAAAGTACAATTGAACACTGACCCACATCAATAAGGTGCCAAAGGATGCGCAATTGGGCCCAGGCATCTCCAGCTGTTGAAAAATTGCAAATTTCCTTGGTTTCCATGGAGTAAGAGCCGTTGCTGGGCACGTGATCTTGACATCATTGATTATTCATTTGTGGCTACAGCCAAAAGTATTGGTCGGAGAGCAACGCGGTTTGCACCATTCGATTTCTCGTCACAAAATACGTCGGATTAGCCTCTTACCAGCAGCATTGGAACAGTTTTTCTACTTTTGGATTTTTGCCTGGTCTTTTTGCGAATTGAAATCGGCTACATTAACTATGTACAATCGCGACTGGTCATTACTATATTCAACTTTTCATTATAAGTTATGTGCCCTTCGGTAGCCCAGACGACGTCAAATCTTTGGGCCAAGCCCATTTAACTCACCCAGCAAATGTCTTACTTCTAAGTCGAAGACAAACTCAATGTCTTTATCTACATGTAGAAAAACCACACCATTTGTATATAAAAAAAACAAAAGGTACTTGATACAATCCGCTGTAAAAAGTACAATTGAACACTGACCCACATCAATAAGGTGCCAAAGGATGCGCAATTGGGCCAGGCATCTCCAGCTGTTGAAAAATTGCAAATTTCCTTGGTTTCCATGGAGTAAGAGCCGTTGCTGGGCACGTGATCTTGACATCATTGATTATTCATTTGTGGCTACAGCCAAAAGTATTGGTCGGAGAGCAACGCGGTTTGCACCATTCGATTTCTCGTCACAAAATACGTCGGATTAGCCTCTTTCCAGCAGCATTGGAACAGTTTTTCCACTTTTGTGTTTTTGCCTGGTCTTTTTGCTTATTGAAATCGGGTACATTAACTATGTACAATCGCGACTGGTCATTACTATATTCAACTTTTCATTATAACTTATGTGCCCTTCGGTAGCCCAGACGACGTCAAATCTTTGGGCCAAGCCCATTTAACTCACCCAGCAAATGTCTTACTTCTAAGTCGAAGACAAACTCAATGTTTTTATCTACATGTAGAAAAACCACACCATTTGTATATCAAAAAAAAACAAAAGGTACTTGATACAATCCGCTGTAAAAAGTACAATTGAACACTGACCCACATCAATAAGGTGCCAAAGGATGCGCAATTGGGCCAGGCATCTCCAGCTGTTGAAAAATTGCAAATTTCCTTGGTTTCCATGGAGTAAGAGGCGTTGCTGGGCACGTGATCTTGACATCATTGATTATTCATTTGTGGCTACAGCCAAAAGTATTGGTCGGAGAGCAACGCGGTTTGCACCATTCGATTTCTCGTCACAAAATACGTCGGATTAGCCTCTTTCCAGCAGCATTGGAACAGTTTTTCCACTATTGTGTTTTTGCCTGGTCTTTTTGCTTATTGAAATCGGCTACATTAACTATGTACAATCGCGACTGGTCATTACTATATTCAACTTTTCATTATAAGTTATGTGCCCTTCGGTAGCCCAGACGACGTCAAATCTTTGGGCCAAGCCCATTTAACTCACCCAGCAAATGTCTTACTTCTAAGTCGAAGACAAACTCAATGTCTTTATCTACATGTAGAAAAACCACACCATTTGTATATCAAAAAAACACAAGGTACTTGATACAATCCGCTGTAAAAAGTATAATTAAACACTGACCCACATCAATAAGGTGCCAAAGGATGCGCAATTGGGCCAGGCATCTCCAGCTGTTGAAAAATTGCAAATTTCCTTGGTTTCCATGGAGTAAGAGCCGTTGCTGGGCACGTGATCTTGACATCATTGATTATTCATTTGTGGCTACAGCCAAAAGTATTGGTCGGAAAGCAACGCGGTTTGCACCATTCGATTTCTCGTCACAAAATACGTCGGATTAGCCTCTTACCAGCAGCATTGGAACAGTTTTTCCACTTTTGGATTTTTGCCTGGTCTTTTTGCGAATTGAAATCGGCTACATTAACTATGTACAATCGCGACTGGTCATTACTATATTCAACTTTTCATTATAAGTTATGTGCCCTTCGGTAGCCCAGACGACGTCAAATCTTTGGGCCAAGCCCATTTAACTCACCCAGCAAATGTCTTACTTCTAAGTCGAAGACAAACTCAATGTCTTTATCTACATGTAGAAAAACCACACCATTTGTATATAAAAAAAACAAAAGGTACTTGATACAATCCGCTGTAAAAAGTACAATTGAACACTGACCCACATCAATAAGGTGCCAAAGGATGCGCAATTGGGCCAGGCATCTCCAGCTGTTGAAAAATTGCAAATTTCCTTGGTTTCCATGGAGTAAGAGCCGTTGCTGGGCACGTGATCTTGACATCATTGATTATTCATTTGTGGCTACAGCCAAAAGTATTGGTCGGAGAGCAACGCGGTTTGCACCATTCGATTTCTCGTCACAAAATACGTCGGATTAGCCTCTTACCAGCAGCATTGGAACAGTTTTTCTACTTTTGGATTTTTGCCTGTTCTTTTTGCGAATTGAAATCGGCTACATTAACTATGTACAATCGCGACTGGTCATTACTATATTCAACTTTTCATTATAACTTATGTGCCCTTCGGTAGCCCAGACGACGTCAAATCTTTGGGCCAAGCCCATTTAACTCACCCAGCAAATGTCTTACTTCTAAGTCGAAGACAAACTCAATGTCTTTATCTACATGTAGAAAAACCACACCATTTGTATATCAAAAAAAAACAAAAGGTACTTGATACAATCCGCTGTAAAAAGTACAATTGAACACTGACCCACATCAATAAGGTGCCAAAGGATGCGCAATTGGGCCAGGCATCTCCAGCTGTTGAAAAATTGCAAATTTCCTTGGTTTCCATGGAGTAAGAGGCGTTGCTGGGCACGTGATCTTGACATCATTGATTATTCATTTGTGGCTACAGCCAAAAGTATTGGTCGGAGAGCAACGCGGTTTGCACCATTCGATTTCTCGTCACAAAATACGTCGGATTAGCCTCTTTCCAGCAGCATTGGAACAGTTTTTCCACTATTGTGTTTTTGCCTGGTCTTTTTGCTTATTGAAATCGGCTACATTAACTATGTACAATCGCGACTGGTCATTACTATATTCAACTTTTCATTATAAGTTATGTGCCCTTCGGTAGCCCAGACGACGTCAAATCTTTGGGCCAAGCCCATTTAACTCACCCAGCAAATGTCTTACTTCTAAGTCGAAGACAAACTCAATGTCTTTATCTACATGTAGAAAAACCACACCATTTGTATATCAAAAAAACACAAGGTACTTGATACAATCCGCTGTAAAAAGTATAATTAAACACTGACCCACATCAATAAGGTGCCAAAGGATGCGCAATTGGGCCAGGCATCTCCAGCTGTTGAAAAATTGCAAATTTCCTTGGTTTCCATGGAGTAAGAGCCGTTGCTGGGCACGTGATCTTGACATCATTGATTATTCATTTGTGGCTACAGCCAAAAGTATTGGTCGGAAAGCAACGCGGTTTGCACCATTCGATTTCTCGTCACAAAATACGTCGGATTAGCCTCTTACCAGCAGCATTGGAACAGTTTTTCCACTTTTGGATTTTTGCCTGGTCTTTTTGCGAATTGAAATCGGCTACATTAACTATGTACAATCGCGACTGGTCATTACTATATTCAACTTTTCATTATAAGTTATGTGCCCTTCGGTAGCCCAGACGACGTCAAATCTTTGGGCCAAGCCCATTTAACTCACCCAGCAAATGTCTTACTTCTAAGTCGAAGAAAAACTCAATGTCTTTATCTACATGTAGAAAAACCACACCATTTGTATATCAAAAAAAAAACAAATGGTACTTGATACAATCCGCTGTAAAAAGTACAATTGAACACTGACCCACATCAATAAGGTGCCAAAGGATGAGCAATTGGGTCAGGCATCTCCAGCTGTTGAAAAATTGCAAATTTCCTTGGTTTCCATGGAGTAAGAGCCGTTGCTGGGCACGTGATCTTGACATCATTGATTATTCATTTGTGGCTACAGCCAAAAGTATTGGTCGGAGAGCAACGCGGTTTGCACCATTCGATTTCTCGTCACAAAATACGTCGGATTAGCCTCTTACCAGCAGCATTGGAACAGTTTTTCTACTTTTGGATTTTTGCCTGTTCTTTTTGCGAATTGAAATCGGCTACATTAACTATGTACAATCGCGACTGGTCATTACTATATTCAACTTTTCATTATAAGTTATGTGCCCTTCGGTAGCCCAGACGACGTCAAATCTTTGGGCCAAGCCCATTTAACTCACCCAGCAAATGTCTTACTTCTAAGTCGAAGACAAACTCAATGTCTTTATCTACATGTAGAAAAACCACACCATTTGTATATAAAAAAAACAAAAGGTACTTGATACAATCCGCTGTAAAAAGTACAATTGAACACTGACCCACATCAATAAGGTGCCAAAGGATGCGCAATTGGGCCAGGCATCTCCAGCTGTTGAAAAATTGCAAATTTCCTTGGTTTCCATGGAGTAAGAGCTGTTGCTGGGCACGTGATCTTGACATCATTGATTATTCATTTGTGGCTACAGCCAAAAGTATTGGTCGGAGAGCAACGCGGTTTGCACCATTCGATTTCTCGTCACAAAATACGTCGGATTAGCCTCTTTCCAGCAGCATTGGAACAGTTTTTCCACTATTGTGTTTTTGCCTGGTCTTTTTGCTTATTGAAATCGGCTACATTAACTATGTACAATCGCGACTGGTCATTACTATATTCAACTTTTCATTATAAGTTATGTGCCCTTCGGTAGCCCAGACGACGTCAAATCTTTGGGCCAAGCCCATTTAACTCACCCAGCAAATGTCTTACTTCTAAGTCGAAGACAAACTCAATGTCTTTATCTACATGTAGAAAAACCACACCATTTGTATATCAAAAAAACACAAGGTACTTGATACAATCCGCTGTAAAAAGTATAATTAAACACTGACCCACATCAATAAGGTGCCAAAGGATGCGCAATTGGGCCAGGCATCTCCAGCTGTTGAAAAATTGCAAATTTCCTTGGTTTCCATGGAGTAAGAGCCGTTGCTGGGCACGTGATCTTGACATCATTGATTATTCATTTGTGGCTACAGCCAAAAGTATTGGTCGGAAAGCAACGCGGTTTGCACCATTCGATTTCTCGTCAAAAAATACGTCGGATTAGCCTCTTACCAGCAGCATTGGAACAGTTTTTCCACTTTTGGTTTTTTGCCTGGTCTTTTTGCTTATTGAAATCGGCTACATTAACTATGTACAATCGCGACTGGTCATTACTATATTCAACTTTTCATTATAAGTTATGTGCCCTTCGGTAGCCCAGACGACGTCAAATCTTTGGGCCAAGCCCATTTAACTCACCCAGCAAATGTCGTACTTCTAAGTCGAAGAAAATCTCAATGTCTTTATCTACATGTAGAAAAACCACACCATTTGTATATCAAAAAAAAAACAAATGGTACTTGATACAATCCGCTGTAAAAAGTACAATTGAACACTGACCCACATCAATAAGGTGCCAAAGGATGAGCAATTGGGTCAGGCATCTCCAGCTGTTGAAAAATTGCAAATTTCCTTGGTTTCCATGGAGTAAGAGCCGTTGCTGGGCACGTGATCTTGACATCATTGATTATTCATTTGTGGCTACAGCCAAAAGTATTGGTCGGAGAGCAACGCGGTTTGCACCATTCGATTTCTCGTCACAAAATACGTCGGATTAGCCTCTTACCAGCAGCATTGGAACAGTTTTTCTACTTTTGGATTTTTGCCTGGTCTTTTTGCGAATTGAAATCGGCTACATTAACTATGTACAATCGCGACTGGTCATTACTATATTCAACTTTTCATTATAAGTTATGTGCCCTTCGGTAGCCCAGACGACGTCAAATCTTTGGGCCAAGCCCATTTAACTCACCCAGCAAATGTCTTACTTCTAAGTCGAAGACAAACTCAATGTCTTTATCTACATGTAGAAAAACCACACCATTTGTATATAAAAAAAACAAAAGGTACTTGATACAATCCGCTGTAAAAAGTACAATTGAACACTGACCCACATCAATAAGGTGCCAAAGGATGCGCAATTGGGCCAGGCATCTCCAGCTGTTGAAAAATTGCAAATTTCCTTGGTTTCCATGGAGTAAGAGCCGTTGCTGGGCACGTGATCTTGACATCATTGATTATTCATTTGTGGCTACAGCCAAAAGTATTGGTCGGAGAGCAACGCGGTTTGCACCATTCGATTTCTCGTCACAAAATACGTCGGATTAGCCTCTTACCAGCAGCATTGGAACAGTTTTTCTACTTTTGGATTTTTGCCTGTTCTTTTTGCGAATTGAAATCGGCTACATTAACTATGTACAATCGCGACTGGTCATTACTATATTCAACTTTTCATTATAACTTATGTGCCCTTCGGTAGCCCAGACGACGTCAAATCTTTGGGCCAAGCCCATTTAACTCACCCAGCAAATGTCTTACTTCTAAGTCGAAGACAAACTCAATGTCTTTATCTACATGTAGAAAAACCACACCATTTGTATATAAAAAAAAAACAAAAGGTACTTGATACAATCCGCTGTAAAAAGTACAATTGAACACTGACCCACATCAATAAGGTGCCAAAGGATGCGCAATTGGGCCAGGCATCTCCAGCTGTTGAAAAATTGCAAATTTCCTTGGTTTCCATGGAGTAAGAGGCGTTGCTGGGCACGTGATCTTGACATCATTGATTATTCATTTGTGGCTACAGCCAAAAGTATTGGTCGGAGAGCAACGCGGTTTGCACCATTCGATTTCTCGTCACAAAATACGTCGGATTAGCCTCTTTCCAGCAGCATTGGAACAGTTTTTCCACTATTGTGTTTTTGCCTGGTCTTTTTGCTTATTGAAATCGGCTACATTAACTATGTACAATCGCGACTGGTCATTACTATATTCAACTTTTCATTATAAGTTATGTGCCCTTCGGTAGCCCAGACGACGTCAAATCTTTGGGCCAAGCCCATTTAACTCACCCAGCAAATGTCTTACTTCTAAGTCGAAGACAAACTCAATGTCTTTATCTACATGTAGAAAAACCACACCATTTGTATATCAAAAAAACACAAGGTACTTGATACAATCCGCTGTAAAAAGTATAATTAAACACTGACCCACATCAATAAGGTGCCAAAGGATGCGCAATTGGGCCAGGCATCTCCAGCTGTTGAAAAATTGCAAATTTCCTTGGTTTCCATGGAGTAAGAGCCGTTGCTGGGCACGTGATCTTGACATCATTGATTATTCATTTGTGGCTACAGCCAAAAGTATTGGTCGGAAAGCAACGCGGTTTGCACCATTCGATTTCTCGTCACAAAATATGTCGGATTAGCCTCTTACCAGCAGCATTGGAACAGTTTTTCCACTTTTGGATTTTTGCCTGGTCTTTTTGCGAATTGAAATCGGCTACATTAACTATGTACAATCGCGACTGGTCATTACTATATTCAACTTTTCATTATAAGTTATGTGCCCTTCGGTAGCCCAGACGACGTCAAATCTTTGGGCCAAGCCCATTTAACTCACCCAGCAAATGTCTTACTTCTAAGTCGAAGAAAAACTCAATGTCTTTATCTACATGTAGAAAAACCACACCATTTGTATATCAAAAAAAAAACAAATGGTACTTGATACAATCCGCTGTAAAAAGTACAATTGAACACTGACCCACATCAATAAGGTGCCAAAGGATGAGCAATTGGGTCAGGCATCTCCAGCTGTTGAAAAATTGCAAATTTCCTTGGTTTCCATGGAGTAAGAGCCGTTGCTGGGCACGTGATCTTGACATCATTGATTATTCATTTGTGGCTACAGCCAAAAGTATTGGTCGGAGAGCAACGCGGTTTGCACCATTCGATTTCTCGTCACAAAATACGTCGGATTAGCCTCTTACCAGCAGCATTGGAACAGTTTTTCTACTTTTGGATTTTTGCCTGTTCTTTTTGCGAATTGAAATCGGCTACATTAACTATGTACAATCGCGACTGGTCATTACTATATTCAACTTTTCATTATAAGTTATGTGCCCTTCGGTAGCCCAGACGACGTCAAATCTTTGGGCCAAGCCCATTTAACTCACCCAGCAAATGTCTTACTTCTAAGTCGAAGACAAACTCAATGTCTTTATCTACATGTAGAAAAACCACACCATTTGTATATAAAAAAAACAAAAGGTACTTGATACAATCCGCTGTAAAAAGTACAATTGAACACTGACCCACATCAATAAGGTGCCAAAGGATGCGCAATTGGGCCAGGCATCTCCAGCTGTTGAAAAATTGCAAATTTCCTTGGTTTCCATGGAGTAAGAGCTGTTGCTGGGCACGTGATCTTGACATCATTGATTATTCATTTGTGGCTACAGCCAAAAGTATTGGTCGGAGAGCAACGCGGTTTGCACCATTCGATTTCTCGTCACAAAATACGTCGGATTAGCCTCTTTCCAGCAGCATTGGAACAGTTTTTCCACTATTGTGTTTTTGCCTGGTCTTTTTGCTTATTGAAATCGGCTACATTAACTATGTACAATCGCGACTGGTCATTACTATATTCAACTTTTCATTATAAGTTATGTGCCCTTCGGTAGCCCAGACGACGTCAAATCTTTGGGCCAAGCCCATTTAACTCACCCAGCAAATGTCTTACTTCTAAGTCGAAGACAAACTCAATGTCTTTATCTACATGTAGAAAAACCACACCATTTGTATATCAAAAAAACACAAGGTACTTGATACAATCCGCTGTAAAAAGTATAATTAAACACTGACCCACATCAATAAGGTGCCAAAGGATGCGCAATTGGGCCAGGCATCTCCAGCTGTTGAAAAATTGCAAATTTCCTTGGTTTCCATGGAGTAAGAGCCGTTGCTGGGCACGTGATCTTGACATCATTGATTATTCATTTGTGGCTACAGCCAAAAGTATTGGTCGGAAAGCAACGCGGTTTGCACCATTCGATTTCTCGTCACAAAATACGTCGGATTAGCCTCTTACCAGCAGCATTGGAACAGTTTTTCCACTTTTGGATTTTTGCCTGGTCTTTTTGCGAATTGAAATCGGCTACATTAACTATGTACAATCGCGACTGGTCATTACTATATTCAACTTTTCATTATAAGTTATGTGCCCTTCGGTAGCCCAGACGACGTCAAATCTTTGGGCCAAGCCCATTTAACTCACCCAGCAAATGTCGTACTTCTAAGTCGAAGAAAAACTCAATGTCTTTATCTACATGTAGAAAAACCACACCATTTGTATATCAAAAAAAAAACAAATGGTACTTGATACAATCCGCTGTAAAAAGTACAATTGAACACTGACCCACATCAATAAGGTGCCAAAGGATGAGCAATTGGGTCAGGCATCTCCAGCTGTTGAAAAATTGCAAATTTCCTTGGTTTCCATGGAGTAAGAGCCGTTGCTGGGCACGTGATCTTGACATCATTGATTATTCATTTGTGGCTACAGCCAAAAGTATTGGTCGGAGAGCAACGCGGTTTGCACCATTCGATTTCTCGTCACAAAATACGTCGGATTAGCCTCTTACCAGCAGCATTGGAACAGTTTTTCTACTTTTGGATTTTTGCGAATTGAAATCGGCTACATTAACTATGTACAATCGCGACTGGTCATTACTATATTCAACTTTTCATTATAAGTTATGTGCCCTTCGGTAGCCCAGACGACGTCAAATCTTTGGGCCAAGCCCAATTAACTCACCCAGCAAATGTCTTACTTCTAAGTCGAAGACAAACTCAATGTCTTTATCTACATGTAGAAAAACCACACCATTTGTATATAAAAAAAACACAAGGTACTTGATACAATCCGCTGTAAAAAGTACAATTGAACACTGACCCACATCAATAAGGTGCCAAAGGATGCGCAATTGGGCCAGGCATCTCCAGCTGTTGAAAAATTGCAAATTTCCTTGGTTTCCATGGAGTAAGAGCCGTTGCTGGGCACGTGATCTTGACATCATTGATTATTCATTTGTAGCTACAGCCAAAAGTATTGGTCGGAGAGCAACGCGGTTTGCACCATTCGATTTCTCGTCACAAAATACGTCGGATTAGACTTATTCCAGCAGCATTGGAACAGTTTTCCCACTTTTGGATTTTTGCCTGGTCTTTTTGCTTATTAAAATCGGCTACATTAACTATGTACAATCGCGACTGGTCATTACTATATTCAACTTTTCATTATAAGTTATGTGCCCTTCGGTAGCCCAGACGACGTCAAATCTTTGGGCCAAGCCCATTTAACTCACCCAGCAAATGTCTTACTTCTAAGTCGAAGACAAACTCAATGTCTTTATCTACATGTAGAAAAACCACACCATTTGTACATAAAAAAACACAAGGTACTTGATACAATCCGCTGTAAAAAGTACAATTGAACACTGACCCACATCAATAAGGTGCCAAAGGATGCGCAATTGGGCCAGGCATCTCCAGCTGTTGAAAAATTGCAAATTTCCTTGGTTTCCATGGAGTAAGAGCCGTTGCTGGGCACGTGATCTTGACATCATTGATTATTCATTTGTGGCTACAGCCAAAAGTATTGGTCGGAGAGCAACGCGGTTTGCACCATTCGATTTCTCGTCACAAAATACGTCGGATTAGCCTCTTACCAGCAGCATTGGAACAGTTTTTCTACTTTTGGATTTTTGCCTGGTCTTTTTGCGAATTGAAATCGGCTACATTAACTATGTACAATCGCGACTGGTCATTACTATATTCAACTTTTCATTATAAGTTATGTGCCCTTCGGTAGCCCAGACGACGTCAAATCTTTGGGCCAAGCCCAATTAACTCACCCAGCAAATGTCTTACTTCTAAGTCGAAGACAAACTCAATGTCTTTATCTACATGTAGAAAAACCACACCATTTGTATATAAAAAAAACACAAGGTACTTGATACAATCCGCTGTAAAAAGTACAATTGAACACTGACCCACATCAATAAGGTGCCAAAGGATGCGCAATTGGGCCAGACATCTCCAGCTGTTGAAAAATTGCAAATTTCCTTGGTTTCCATGGAGTAAGAACCGTTGCTGGGCACGTGATCTTGACATCATTGATTATTCATTTGTGGCTACAGCCAAAAGTATTGGTCGGAGAGCAACGTGGTTTGCACCATTCGATTTCTCGTCACAAAATACGTCGGATTAGCCTCTTACCAGCAGCATTGGAACAGTTTTCCCACTTTTGGATTTTTGCCTGGTCTTTTTGCTTATTGAAATCGGCTACATTAACTATGTACAATCGCGACTGGTCATTACTATATTCAACTTTTCATTATAAGTTATGTGCCCTTCGGTAGCCCAGACGACGTCAAATCTTTGGGCCAAGCCCAATTAACTCACCCAGCAAATGTCTTACTTCTAAGTCGAAGACAAACTCAATGTCTTTATCTACATGTAGAAAAACCACACCATTTGTATATAAAAAAAACACAAGGTACTTGATACAATCCGCTGTAAAAAGTACAATTGAACACTGACCCACATCAATAAGGTGCCAAAGGATGCGCAATTGGGCCAGGCATCTCCAGCTGTTGAAAAATTGCAAATTTCCTTGGTTTCCATGGAGTAAGAGCCGTTGCTGGGCACGTGATCTTGACATCATTGATTATTCATTTGTGGCTACAGCCAAAAGTATTGGTCGGAGAGCAACGCGGTTTGCACCATTCGATTTCTCGTCACAAAATACGTCGGATTAGACTTATTCCAGCAGCATTGGAACAGTTTTCCCACTTTTGGATTTTTGCCTGGTCTTTTTGCTTATTGAAATCGGCTACATTAACTATGTACAATCGCGACTGGTCATTACTATATTCAACTTTTCATTATAAGTTATGTGCCCTTCGGTAGCCCAGACGACGTCAAATCTTTGGGCCAAGCCCATTTAACTCACCCAGCAAATGTCTTACTTCTAAGTCGAAGACAAACTCAATGTCTTTATCTACATGTAGAAAAACCGCACCATTTGTATATAAAAAAACACAAGGTACTTGATACAATCCGCTGTAAAAAGTACAATTGAACACTGACCCACATCAATAAGGTGCCAAAGGATGCGCAATTGGGCCAGGCATCTCCAGCTGTTGAAAAATTGCAAATTTCCTTGGTTTCCATGGAGTAAGAGCCGTTGCTGGGCACGTGATCTTGACATCATTGATTATTCATTTGTGGCTACAGCCAAAAGTATTGGTCGGAGAGCAACGCGGTTTGCACCATTCGATTTCTCGTCACAAAATACGTCGGATTAGCCTCTTACCAGCAGCATTGGAACAGTTTTTCTACTTTTGGATTTTTGCCTGGTCTTTTTGCGAATTGAAATCGGCTACATTAACTATGTACAATCGCGACTGGTCATTACTATATTCAACTTTTCATTATAAGTTATGTGCCCTTCGGTAGCCCAGACGACGTCAAATCTTTGGGCCAAGCCCAATTAACTCACCCAGCAAATGTCTTACTTCTAAGTCGAAGACAAACTCAATGTCTTTATCTACATGTAGAAAAACCACACCATTTGTATATAAAAAAAACACAAGGTACTTGATACAATCCGCTGTAAAAAGTACAATTGAACACTGACCCACATCAATAAGGTGCCAAAGGATGCGCAATTGGGCCAGGCATCTCCAGCTGTTGAAAAATTGCAAATTTCCTTGGTTTCCATGGAGTAAGAGCCGTTGCTGGGCACGTGATCTTGACATCATTGATTATTCATTTGTAGCTACAGCCAAAAGTATTGGTCGGAGAGCAACGCGGTTTGCACCATTCGATTTCTCGTCACAAAATACGTCGGATTAGACTTATTCCAGCAGCATTGGAACAGTTTTCCCACTTTTGGATTTTTGCCTGGTCTTTTTGCTTATTGAAATCGGCTACATTAACTATGTACAATCGCGACTGGTCATTACTATATTCAACTTTTCATTATAAGTTATGTGCCCTTCGGTAGCCCAGACGACGTCAAATCTTTGGGCCAAGCCCATTTAACTCACCCAGCAAATGTCTTACTTCTAAGTCGAAGACAAACTCAATGTCTTTATCTACATGTAGAAAAACCACACCATTTGTATATAAAAAAACACAAGGTACTTGATACAATCCGCTGTAAAAAGTACAATTGAACACTGACCCACATCAATAAGGTGCCAAAGGATGCGCAATTGGGCCAGGCATCTCCAGCTGTTGAAAAATTGCAAATTTCCTTGGTTTCCATGGAGTAAGAGCCGTTGCTGGGCACGTGATCTTGACATCATTGATTATTCATTTGTGGCTACAGCCAAAAGTATTGGTCGGAAAGCAACGCGGTTTGCACCTTTCAATTTCTCGTCACAAAATACGTCGGATTAGCCTCTTACCAGCAGCATTGGAACAGTTTTTCTACTTTTGGATTTTTGCCTGGTCTTTTTGCGAATTGAAATCGGCTACATTAACTATGTACAATCGCGACTGGTCATTACTATATTCAACTTTTCATTATAAGTTATGTGCCCTTCGGTAGCCCAGACGACGTCAAATCTTTGGGCCAAGCCCATTTAACTCACCCAGCAAATGTCTTACTTCTAAGTCGAAGACAAACTCAATGTCTGTATCTACATGTAGAAAAACCACACCATTTGTATATCAAAAAAAAACAAAAGGTACTTGATACAATCCGCTGTAAAAAGTACAATTGAACACTGACCCACATCAATAAGGTGCCAAAGGATGCGCAATTGGGCCAGGCATCTCCAGCTGTTGAAAAATTGCAAATTTCTTTGGTTTCCATGGAGTAAGAACCGTTGCTGGGCACGTGATCTTGACATCATTGATTATTCATTTGTGGCTACAGCCAAAAGTATTGGTCGGAGAGCAACGCGGTTTGCACCATTCGATTTCTCGTCACAAAATACGTCGGATTAGCCTCTTACCAGCAGCATTGGAACAGTTTTTCTACTTTTGGATTTTTGCCTGTTCTTTTTGCGAATTGAAATCGGCTACATTAACTATGTACAATCGCGACTGGTCATTACTATATTCAACTTTTCATTATAAGTTATGTGCCCTTCGGTAGCCCAGACGACGTCAAATCTTTGGGCCAAGCCCATTTAACTCACCCAGCAAATGTCTTACTTCTAAGTCGAAGACAAACTCAATGTCTTTATCTACATGTAGAAAAACCACACCATTTGTATATCAAAAAAAAACAAAAGGTACTTGATACAATCCGCTGTAAAAAGTACAATTGAACACTGACCCACATCAATAAGGTGCCAAAGGATGCGCAATTGGGCCAGGCATCTCCAGCTGTTGAAAAATTGCAAATTTCCTTGGTTTCCATGGAGTAAGAGCCGTTGCTGTGCACGTGATCTTGACATCATTGATTATTCATTTGTGGCTACAGCCAAAAGTATTGGTCGGAGAGCAACGCGGTTTGCACCATTCGATTTCTCGTCACAAAATACGTCGGATTAGCCTCTTACCAGCAGCATTGGAACAGTTTTTCTACTTTTGGATTTTTGCCTGTTCTTTTTGCGAATTGAAATCGGCTACATTAACTATGTACAATCGCGACTGGTCATTACTATATTCAACTTTTCATTATAAGTTATGTGCCCTTCGGTAGCCCAGACGACGTCAAATCTTTGGGCCAAGCCCATTTAACTCACCCAGCAAATGTCTTACTTCTAAGTCGAAGACAAACTCAATGTCTTTATCTACATGTAGAAAAACCACACCATTTGTATATAAAAAAACACAAGGTACTTGATACAATCCGCTGTAAAAAGTACAATTGAACACTGACCCACATCAATAAGGTGCCAAAGGATGCGCAATTGGGCCAGGCATCTCCAGCTGTTGAAAAATTGCAAATTTCCTTGGTTTCCATGGAGTAAGAGCCGTTGCTGGGCACGTGATCTTGACATCATTGATTATTCATTTGTGGCTACAGCCAAAAGTATTGGTCGGAGAGCAACGCGGTTTGCACCATTCGATTTCTCGTCACAAAATACGTCGGATTAGCCTCTTTCCAGCAGCATTGGAACAGTTTTCCCACTTTTGGATTTTTGCCTGGTCTTTTTGCTTATTGAAATCGGGTACATTAACTATGTACAATCGCGACTGGTCATTACTATATTCAACTTTTCATTATAAGTTATGTGCCCTACGGTAGCCCAGACGACGTCAAATCTTTGGGCCAAGCTCATTTAACTCACCCAGCAAATGTCTTACTTCTAAGTCGAAGACAAACTCAATGTCTTTATCTACATGTAGAAAAACCACACCATTTGTATATAAAAAAAACACAAGGTACTTGATATAATCCGCTGTAAAAAGTACAATTGAACACTGACCCACATCAATAAGGTGCCAAAGGATGCCCAATTGGGCCAGGCATCTCCAGCTGTTGAAAAATTGCAAATTTCCTTGGTTTCCATGGAGTAAGAACCGTTGCTGGGCACGTGATCTTGACATCATTGATTATTCATTTGTGGCTACAGCCAAAAGTATTGGTCGGAGAGCAACGCGGTTTGCACCATTCGATTTCTCGTCACAAAATACGTCGGATTAGCCTCTTACCAGCAGCATTGGAACAGTTTTTCTACTTTTGGATTTTTGCCTGTTCTTTTTGCGAATTGAAATCGGCTACATTAACTATGTACAATCGCGACTGGTCATTACTATATTCAACTTTTCATTATAAGTTATGTGCCCTTCGGTAGCCCAGACGACGTCAAATCTTTGGGCCAAGCCCATTTAACTCACCCAGCAAATGTCTTACTTCTAAGTCGAAGACAAACTCAATGTCTTTATCTACATGTAGAAAAACCACACCATTTGTATATCAAAAAAAACAAAAGGTACTTGATACAATCCGCTGTAAAAAGTACAATTGAACACTGACCCACATCAATAAGGTGCCAAAGGATGCGCAATTGGGCCAGGCATCTCCAGCTGTTGAAAAATTGCAAATTTCCTTGGTTTCCATGGAGTAAGAGCCGTTGCTGGGCACGTGATCTTGACATCATTGATTATTCATTTGTGGCTACAGCCAAAAGTATTGGTCGGAGAGCAACGCGGTTTGCACCATTCGATTTCTCGTCACAAAATACGTCGGATTAGCCTCTTACCAGCAGCATTGGAACAGTTTTTCTACTTTTGGATTTTTGCCTGTTCTTTTTGCGAATTGAAATCGGCTACATTAACTATGTACAATCGCGACTGGTCATTACTATATTCAACTTTTCATTATAAGTTATGTGCCCTTCGGTAGCCCAGACGACGTCAAATCTTTGGGCCAAGCCCATTTAACTCACCCAGCAAATGTCTTACTTCTAAGTCGAAGAAAAACTCAATGTCTGTATCTACATGTAGAAAAACCACACCATTTGTATATAAAAAAAACAAAAGGTACTTGATACAATCCGCTGTAAAAAGTACAATTGAACACTGACCCACATCAATAAGGTGCCAAAGGATGCGCAATTGGGCCAGGCATCTCCAGCTGTTGAAAAATTGCAAATTTCCTTGGTTTCCATGGAGCAAGAACCGTTGCTGGGCACGTGATCTTGACATCATTGATTATTCATTTGTGGCTACAGCCAAAAGTATTGGTCGGAGAGCAACGCGGTTTGCACCATTCGATTTCTCGTCACAAAATACGTCGGATTAGCCTCTTACCAGCAGCATTGGAACAGTTTTTCTACTTTTGGATTTTTGCCTGTTCTTTTTGCTAATTGAAATCGGCTACATTACCTATGTACAATCGCGACTGGTCATTACTATATTCAGCATTTCATTATAAGTTATGTGCCCTTCGGTAGCCCAGACGACGTCAAATCTTTGGGCCAAGCCCATTTAACTCACCCAGCAAATGTCTTACTTCTAAGTCGAAGACAAACTCAATGTCTTTATCTACATGTAGAAAAACCACACCATTTGTATATAAAAAAAACAAAAGGTACTTGATACAATCCGCTGTAAAAAGTACAATTGAACACTGACCCACATCAATAAGGTGCCAAAGGATGCGCAATTGGGCCAGGCATCTCCAGCTGTTGAAAAATTGCAAATTTCTTTGGTTTCCATGGAGTAAGAACCGTTGCTGGGCACGTGATCTTGACATCATTGATTATTCATTTGTGGCTACAGCCAAAAGTATTGGTCGGAGAGCAACGCGGTTTGCACCATTCGATTTCTCGTCACAAAATACGTCGGATTAGCCTCTTACCAGCAGCATTGGAACAGTTTTTCTACTTTTGGATTTTTGCCTGTTCTTTTTGCGAATTGAAATCGGCTACATTAACTATGTACAATCGCGACTGGTCATTACTATATTCAACTTTTCATTATAAGTTATGTGCCCTTCGGTAGCCCAGACGACGTCAAATCTTTGGGCCAAGCCCATTTAACTCACCCAGCAAATGTCTTACTTCTAAGTCGAAGACAAACTCAATGTCTTTATCTACATGTAGAAAAACCACACCATTTGTATATCAAAAAAAAACAAAAGGTACTTGATACAATCCGCTGTAAAAAGTACAATTGAACACTGACCCACATCAATAAGGTGCCAAAGGATGCGCAATTGGGCCAGGCATCTCCAGCTGTTGAAAAATTGCAAATTTCCTTGGTTTCCATGGAGTAAGAGCCGTTGCTGTGCACGTGATCTTGACATCATTGATTATTCATTTGTGGCTACAGCCAAAAGTATTGGTCGGAGAGCAACGCGGTTTGCACCATTCGATTTCTCGTCACAAAATACGTCGGATTAGCCTCTTACCAGCAGCATTGGAACAGTTTTTCTACTTTTGGATTTTTGCCTGGTCTTTTTGCGAATTGAAATCGGCTACATTAACTATGTACAATCGCGACTGGTCATTACTATATTCAACTTTTCATTATAAGTTATGTGCCCTTCGGTAGCCCAGACGACGTCAAATCTTTGGGCCAAGCCCATTTAACTCACCCAGCAAATGTCTTACTTCTAAGTCGAAGACAAACTCAATGTCTTTATCTACATGTAGAAAAACCACACCATTTGTATATAAAAAAACAAAAGGTACTTGATACAATCCGCTGTAAAAAGTACAATTGAACACTGACCCACATCAATAAGGTGCCAAAGGATGCGCAATTGGGCCAGGCATCTCCAGCTGTTGAAAAATTGCAAATTTCCTTGGTTTCCATGGAGTAAGAGCCGTTGCTGGGCACGTGATCTTGACATCATTGATTATTCATTTGTGGCTACAGCCAAAAGTATTGGTCGGAGAGCAACGCGGTTTGCACCATTCGATTTCTCGTCACAAAATACGTCGGATTAGCCTCTTTCCAGCAGCATTGGAACAGTTTTCCCACTTTTGGATTTTTGCCTGGTCTTTTTGCTTATTGAAATCTGGTACATTAACTATGTACAATCGCGACTGGTCATTACTATATTCAACTTTTCATTATAAGTTATGTGCCCTACGGTAGCCCAGACGACGTCAAATCTTTGGGCCAAGCTCATTTAACTCACCCAGCAAATGTCTTACTTCTAAGTCGAAGACAAACTCAATGTCTTTATCTACATGTAGAAAAACCACACCATTTGTATATAAAAAAAACACAAGGTACTTGATATAATCCGCTGTAAAAAGTACAATTGAACACTGACCCACATCAATAAGGTGCCAAAGGATGCCCAATTGGGCCAGGCATCTCCAGCTGTTGAAAAATTGCAAATTTCCTTGGTTTCCATGGAGTAAGAAACGTTGCTGGGCACGTGATCTTGACATCATTGATTATTCATTTGTGGCTACAGCCAAAAGTATTGGTCGGAGAGCAACGCGGTTTGCACCATTCGATTTCTCGTCACAAAATACGTCGGATTAGCCTCTTACCAGCAGCATTGGAACAGTTTTTCTACTTTTGGATTTTTGCCTGTTCTTTTTGCGAATTGAAATCGGCTACATTAACTATGTACAATCGCGACTGGTCATTACTATATTCAACTTTTCATTATAAGTTATGTGCCCTTCGGTAGCCCAGACGACGTCAAATCTTTGGGCCAAGCCCATTTAACTCACCCAGCAAATGTCTTACTTCTAAGTCGAAGACAAACTCAATGTCTTTATCTACATGTAGAAAAACCACACCATTTGTATATCAAAAAAAAACAAAAGGTACTTGATACAATCCGCTGTAAAAAGTACAATTGAACACTGACCCACATCAATAAGGTGCCAAAGGATGCGCAATTGGGCCAGGCATCTCCAGCTGTTGAAAAATTGCAAATTTCCTTGGTTTCCATGGAGTAAGAGCCGTTGCTGGGCACGTGATCTTGACATCATTGATTATTCATTTGTGGCTACAGCCAAAAGTATTGGTCGGAGAGCAACGCGGTTTGCACCATTCGATTTCTCGTCACAAAATACGTCGGATTAGCCTCTTACCAGCAGCATTGGAACAGTTTTTCTACTTTTGGATTTTTGCCTGTTCTTTTTGCGAATTGAAATCGGCTACATTAACTATGTACAATCGCGACTGGTCATTACTATATTCAACTTTTCATTATAAGTTATGTGCCCTTCGGTAGCCCAGACGACGTCAAATCTTTGGGCCAAGCCCATTTAACTCACCCAGCAAATGTCTTACTTCTAAGTCGAAGAAAAACTCAATGTCTGTATCTACATGTAGAAAAACCACACCATTTGTATATAAAAAAAAACAAAAGGTACTTGATACAATCCGCTGTAAAAAGTACAATTGAACACTGACCCACATCAATAAGGTGCCAAAGGATGCGCAATTGGGCCAGGCATCTCCAGCTGTTGAAAAATTGCAAATTTCCTTGGTTTCCATGGAGTAAGAGCCGTTGCTGGGCACGTGATCTTGACATCATTGATTATTCATTTGTGGCTACAGCCAAAAGTATTGGTCGGAGAGCAACGCGGTTTGCACCATTCGATTTCTCGTCACAAAATACGTCGGATTA
This sequence comes from Liolophura sinensis, assembly GCF_032854445.1. Taxonomy (NCBI): domain Eukaryota; kingdom Metazoa; phylum Mollusca; class Polyplacophora; order Chitonida; family Chitonidae; genus Liolophura; species Liolophura sinensis. The sequence goes on along the minus strand of NW_027018186.1, from coordinate 33,983 downwards.
GACTCTTTCCAGCAGCATTGGAACAGTTTTCCCACTTTTGGATTTTTGCCTGGTCTTTTTGCTTATTGAAATCGGCTACATTAACTATGTACAATCGCGACTGGTCATTACTATATTCAACTTTTCATTATAAGTTATGTGCCCTTCGGTAGCCCAGACGACGTCAAATCTTTGGGCCAAGCCCAATTAACTCACCCAGCAAATGTCTTACTTCTAAGTCGAAGACAAACTCAATGTCTTTATCTACATGTAGAAAAACCACACCATTTGTATATAAAAAAAACACAAGGTACTTGATACAATCCGCTGTAAAAAGTACAATTGAACACTGACCCACATCAATAAGGTGCCAAAGGATGCGCAATTGGGCCAGGCATCTCCAGCTGTTGAAAAATTGCAAATTTCCTTGGTTTCCATGGAGTAAGAGCCGTTGCTGGGCACGTGATCTTGACATCATTGATTATTCATTTGTGGCTACAGCCAAAAGTATTGGTCGGAGAGCAACGCGGTTTGCACCATTCGATTTCTCGTCACAAAATACGTCGGATTAGACTTATTCCAGCAGCATTGGAACAGTTTTCCCACTTTTGGATTTTTGCCTGGTCTTTTTGCTTATTGAAATCGGCTACATTAACTATGTACAATCGCGACTGGTCATTACTATATTCAACTTTTCATTATAAGTTATGTGCCCTTCGGTAGCCCAGACGACGTCAAATCTTTGGGCCAAGCCCATTTAACTCACCCAGCAAATGTCTTACTTCTAAGTCGAAGACAAACTCAATGTCTTTATCTACATGTAGAAAAACCGCACCATTTGTATATAAAAAAACACAAGGTACTTGATACAATCCGCTGTAAAAAGTACAATTGAACACTGACCCACATCAATAAGGTGCCAAAGGATGCGCAATTGGGCCAGGCATCTCCAGCTGTTGAAAAATTGCAAATTTCCTTGGTTTCCATGGAGTAAGAGCCGTTGCTGGGCACGTGATCTTGACATCATTGATTATTCATTTGTGGCTACAGCCAAAAGTATTGGTCGGAGAGCAACGCGGTTTGCACCATTCGATTTCTCGTCACAAAATACGTCGGATTAGCCTCTTACCAGCAGCATTGGAACAGTTTTTCTACTTTTGGATTTTTGCCTGGTCTTTTTGCGAATTGAAATCGGCTACATTAACTATGTACAATCGCGACTGGTCATTACTATATTCAACTTTTCATTATAAGTTATGTGCCCTTCGGTAGCCCAGGCGACGTCAAATCTTTGGGCCAAGCCCAATTAACTCACCCAGCAAATGTCTTACTTCTAAGTCGAAGACAAACTCAATGTCTTTATCTACATGTAGAAAAACCACACCATTTGTATATAAAAAAAACACAAGGTACTTGATACAATCCGCTGTAAAAAGTACAATTGAACACTGACCCACATCAATAAGGTGCCAAAGGATGCGCAATTGGGCCAGGCATCTCCAGCTGTTGAAAAATTGCAAATTTCCTTGGTTTCCATGGAGTAAGAGCCGTTGCTGGGCACGTGATCTTGACATCATTGATTATTCATTTGTAGCTACAGCCAAAAGTATTGGTCGGAGAGCAACGCGGTTTGCACCATTCGATTTCTCGTCACAAAATACGTCGGATTAGACTTATTCCAGCAGCATTGGAACAGTTTTCCCACTTTTGGATTTTTGCCTGGTCTTTTTGCTTATTGAAATCGGCTACATTAACTATGTACAATCGCGACTGGTCATTACTATATTCAACTTTTCATTATAAGTTATGTGCCCTTCGGTAGCCCAGACGACGTCAAATCTTTGGGCCAAGCCCATTTAACTCACCCAGCAAATGTCTTACTTCTAAGTCGAAGACAAACTCAATGTCTTTATCTACATGTAGAAAAACCACACCATTTGTATATAAAAAAACAAAAGGTACTTGATACAATCCGCTGTAAAAAGTACAATTGAACACTGACCCACATCAATAAGGTGCCAAAGGATGCGCAATTGGGCCAGGCATCTCCAGCTGTTGAAAAATTGCAAATTTCCTTGGTTTCCATGGAGTAAGAGCCGTTGCTGGGCACGTGATCTTGACATCATTGATTATTCATTTGTGGCTACAGCCAAAAGTATTGGTCGGAGAGCAACGCGGTTTGCACCATTCGATTTCTCGTCACAAAATACGTCGGATTAGACTTATTCCAGCAGCATTGGAACAGTTTTCCCACTTTTGGATTTTTGCCTGGTCTTTTTGCTTATTGAAATCGGCTACATTAACTATGTACAATCGCGACTGGTCATTACTATATTCAACTTTTCATTATAAGTTATGTGCCCTTCGGTAGCCCAGACGACGTCAAATCTTTGGGCCAAGCCCATTTAACTCACCCAGCAAATGTCTTACTTCTAAGTCGAAGACAAACTCAATGTCTTTATCTACATGTAGAAAAACCGCACCATTTGTATATAAAAAAACACAAGGTACTTGATACAATCCGCTGTAAAAAGTACAATTGAACACTGACCCACATCAATAAGGTGCCAAAGGATGCGCAATTGGGCCAGGCATCTCCAGCTGTTGAAAAATTGCAAATTTCCTTGGTTTCCATGGAGTAAGAGCCGTTGCTGGGCACGTGATCTTGACATCATTGATTATTCATTTGTGGCTACAGCCAAAAGTATTGGTCGGAGAGCAACGCGGTTTGCACCATTCGATTTCTCGTCACAAAATACGTCGGATTAGCCTCTTACCAGCAGCATTGGAACAGTTTTTCTACTTTTGGATTTTTGCCTGGTCTTTTTGCGAATTGAAATCGGCTACATTAACTATGTACAATCGCGACTGGTCATTACTATATTCAACTTTTCATTATAAGTTATGTGCCCTTCGGTAGCCCAGACGACGTCAAATCTTTGGCCAAGCCAATTAACTCACCCAGCAAATGTCTTACTTCTAAGTCGAAGACAAACTCAATGTCTTTATCTACATGTAGAAAAACCACACCATTTGTATATAAAAAAAACACAAGGTACTTGATACAATCCGCTGTAAAAAGTACAATTGAACACTGACCCACATCAATAAGGTGCCAAAGGATGCGCAATTGGGCCAGGCATCTCCAGCTGTTGAAAAATTGCAAATTTCCTTGGTTTCCATGGAGTAAGAGCCGTTGCTGGGCACGTGATCTTGACATCATTGATTATTCATTTGTAGCTACAGCCAAAAGTATTGGTCGGAGAGCAACGCGGTTTGCACCATTCGATTTCTCGTCACAAAATACGTCGGATTAGACTTATTCCAGCAGCATTGGAAACAGTTTTCCCACTTTTGGATTTTTGCCTGGTCTTTTTGCTTATTAAAATCGGCTACATTAACTATGTACAATCGCGACCTGGTCATTACTATATTCAACTTTTCATTATAAGTTATGTGCCCTTCGGTAGCCCAGACGACGTCAAATCTTTGGGCCAAGCTCATTTAACTCACCCAGCAAATGTCTTACTTCTAAGTCGAAGAAAAACTCAATGTCTTTATCTACATGTAGAAAAACCACACCATTTGTATATAAAAAAACACAAGGTACTTGATACAATCCGCTGTAAAAAGTACAATTGAACACTGACCCACATCAATAAGGTGCCAAAGGATGCGCAATTGGGGCCAGGCATCTCCAGCTGTTGAAAAATTGCAAATTTCCTTGGTTTCCATGGAGTAAGAGCCGTTGCTGGGCACGTGATCTTGACATCATTGATTATTCATTTGTGGCTACAGCCAAAAGTATTGGTCGGAGAGCAACGCGGTTTGCACCATTCGATTTCTCGTCACAAAATACGTCGATTAGACTCTTTCCAGCAGCATTGGAACAGTTTTCCCACTTTTGGATTTTTGCCTGGTCTTTTTGCTTATTGAAATCGGCTACATTAACTATGTACAATCGCGACTGGTCATTACTATATTCAACTTTTCATTATAAGTTATGTGCCCTTCGGTAGCCCAGACGACGTCAAATCTTTGGGCCAAGCCCAATTAACTCACCCAGCAAATGTCTTACTTCTAAGTCGAAGGACAAACTCAATGTCTTTATCTACATGTAGAAAAACCACACCATTTGTATATAAAAAAAACACAAGGTACTTGATACAATCCGCTGTAAAAAGTACAATTGAACACTGACCCACATCAATAAGGTGCCAAAGGATGCGCAATTGGGCCAGGCATCTCCAGCTGTTGAAAAATTGCAAATTTCCTTGGTTTCCATGGGAGTAAGAGCCGTTGCTGGGCACGTGATCTTGACATCATTGATTATTCATTTGTGGCTACAGCCAAAAGTATTGGTCGGAGAGCAACGCGGTTTGCACCATTCGATTTCTCGTCACAAAATACGTCGGATTAGACTTATTCCAGCAGCATTGGAACAGTTTTCCCACTTTTGGATTTTTTGCCTGGTCTTTTTGCTTATTGAAATCGGCTACATTAACTATGTACAATCGCGACTGGTCATTACTATATTCAACTTTTCATTATAAGTTATGTGCCCTTCGGTAGCCCAGACGACGTCAAATCTTTGGGCCAAGCCCATTTAACTCACCCAGCAAATGTCTTACTTCTAAGTCGAAGACAAACTCAATGTCTTTATCTACATGTAGAAAAACCGCACCATTTGTATATAAAAAAACACAAGGTACTTGATACAATCCGCTGTAAAAAGTACAATTGAACACTGACCCACATCAATAAGGTGCCCAAAGGATGCGCAATTGGGCCAGGCATCTCCAGCTGTTGAAAAATTGCAAATTTCCTGGTTTCCATGGAGTAAGAGGCCGTTGCTGGGCACGTGATCTTGACATCATTGATTATTCATTTGTGGCTACAGCCAAAAGTATTGGTCGGAGAGCAACGCGGTTTGCACCATTCGATTTCTCGTCACAAAATACGTCGGATTAGCCTCTTACCAGCAGCATTGGAACAGTTTTTCTACTTTTGGATTTTTGCCTGGTCTTTTTGCGAATTGAAATCGGCTACATTAACTATGTACAATCGCGACTGGTCATTACTATATTCAACTTTTCATTATAAGTTATGTGCCCTTCGGTAGCCCAGGCGACGTCAAATCTTTGGGCCAAGCCCAATTAACTCACCCAGCAAATGTCTTACTTCTAAGTCGAAGACAAACTCAATGTCTTTATCTACATGTAGAAAAACCACACCATTTGTATATAAAAAAAACACAAGGTACTTGATACAATCCGCTGTAAAAAGTACAATTGAACACTGACCCACATCAATAAGGTGCCAAAGGATGCGCAATTGGGCCAGGCATCTCCAGCTGTTGAAAAATTGCAAATTTCCTTGGTTTCCATGGAGTAAGAGCCGTTGCTGGGCACGTGATCTTGACATCATTGATTATTCATTTGTAGCTACAGCCAAAAGTATTGGTCGGAGAGCAACGCGGTTTGCACCATTCGATTTCTCGTCACAAAATACGTCGGATTAGACTTATTCCAGCAGCATTGGAACAGTTTTCCCACTTTTGGATTTTTGCCTGGTCTTTTTGCTTATTGAAATCGGCTACATTAACTATGTACAATCGCGACTGGTCATTACTATATTCAACTTTTCATTATAAGTTATGTGCCCTTCGGTAGCCCAGACGACGTCAAATCTTTGGGCCAAGCCCATTTAACTCACCCAGCAAATGTCTTACTTCTAAGTCGAAGACAAACTCAATGTCTTTATCTACATGTAGAAAAACCACACCATTTGTATATAAAAAAACAAAAGGTACTTGATACAATCCGCTGTAAAAAGTACAATTGAACACTGACCCACATCAATAAGGTGCCAAAGGATGCGCAATTGGGCCAGGCATCTCCAGCTGTTGAAAAATTGCAAATTTCCTTGGTTTCCATGGAGTAAGAGCCGTTGCTGGGCACGTGATCTTGACATCATTGATTATTCATTTGTAGCTACAGCCAAAAGTATTGGTCGGAGAGCAACGCGGTTTGCACCATTCGATTTCTCGTCACAAAATACGTCGGATTAGACTTATTCCAGCAGCATTGGAACAGTTTTCCCACTTTTGGATTTTTGCCTGGTCTTTTTGCTTATTGAAATCGGCTACATTAACTATGTACAATCGCGACTGGTCATTACTATATTCAACTTTTCATTATAAGTTATGTGCCCTTCGGTAGCCCAGACGACGTCAAATCTTTGGGCCAAGCCCATTTAACTCACCCAGCAAATGTCTTACTTCTAAGTCGAAGACAAACTCAATGTCTTTATCTACATGTAGAAAAACCACACCATTTGTATATAAAAAAAACACAAGGTACTTGATACAATCCGCTGTAAAAAGTACAATTGAACACTGACCCACATCAATAAGGTGCCAAAGGATGCGCAATTGGGCCAGGCATCTCCAGCTGTTGAAAAATTGCAAATTTCCTTGGTTTCCATGGAGTAAGAGCCGTTGCTGGGCACGTGATCTTGACATCATTGATTATTCATTTGTGGCTACAGCCAAAAGTATTGGTCGGGGAGCAACGCGGTTTGCACCATTCGATTTCTCGTCACAAAATACGTCGGATTAGACTTATTCCAGCAGCATTGGAACAGTTTTCCCACTTTTGGATTTTTGCCTGGTCTTTTTGCTTATTGAAATCGGCTACATTAACTATGTACAATCGCGACTGGTCATTACTATATTCAACTTTTCATTATAAGTTATGTGCCCTTCGGTAGCCCAGACGACGTCAAATCTTTGGGCCAAGCCCATTTAACTCACCCAGCAAATGTCTTACTTCTAAGTCGAAGACAAACTCAATGTCTTTATCTACATGTAGAAAAACCGCACCATTTGTATATAAAAAAACACAAGGTACTTGATACAATCCGCTGTAAAAAGTACAATTGAACACTGACCCACATCAATAAGGTGCCAAAGGATGCGCAATTGGGCCAGGCATCTCCAGCTGTTGAAAAATTGCAAATTTCCTTGGTTTCCATGGAGTAAGAGCCGTTGCTGGGCACGTGATCTTGACATCATTGATTATTCATTTGTGGCTACAGCCAAAAGTATTGGTCGGAGAGCAACGCGGTTTGCACCATTCGATTTCTCGTCACAAAATACGTCGGATTAGCCTCTTACCAGCAGCATTGGAACAGTTTTTCTACTTTTGGATTTTTGCCTGTTCTTTTTGCGAATTGAAATCGGCTACATTAACTATGTACAATCGCGACTGGTCATTACTATATTCAACTTTTCATTATAAGTTATGTTCCCTTCGGTAGCCCAGACGACGTCAAATCTTTGGGCCAAGCCCAATTAACTCACCCAGCAAATGTCTTACTTCTAAGTCGAAGACAAACTCAATGTCTTTATCTACATGTAGAAAAACCACACCATTTGTATATAAAAAAAACACAAGGTACTTGATACAATCCGCTGTAAAAAGTACAATTGAACACTGACCCACATCAATAAGGTGCCAAAGGATGCGCAATTGGGCCAGGCATCTCCAGCTGTTGAAAAATTGCAAATTTCCTTGGTTTCCATGGAGTAAGAGCCGTTGCTGGGCACGTGATCTTGACATCATTGATTATTCATTTGTAGCTACAGCCAAAAGTATTGGTCGGAGAGCAACGCGGTTTGCACCATTCGATTTCTCGTCACAAAATACGTCGGATTAGACTTATTCCAGCAGCATTGGAACAGTTTTCCCACTTTTGGATTTTTGCCTGGTCTTTTTGCTTATTGAAATCGGCTACATTAACTATGTACAATCGCGACTGGTCATTACTATATTCAACTTTTCATTATAAGTTATGTGCCCTTCGGTAGCCCAGACGACGTCAAATCTTTGGGCCAAGCCCATTTAACTCACCCAGCAAATGTCTTACTTCTAAGTCGAAGACAAACTCAATGTCTTTATCTACATGTAGAAAAAACCGCACCATTTGTATATAAAAAAACACAAGGTACTTGATACAATCCGCTGTAAAAAGTACAATTGAACACTGACCCACATCAATAAGGTGCCAAAGGATGCGCAATTGGGCCAGGCATCTCCAGCTGTTGAAAAATTGCAAATTTCCTTGGTTTCCATGGAGTAAGAGCCGTTGCTGGGCACGTGATCTTGACATCATTGATTATTCATTTGTGGCTACAGCCAAAAGTATTGGTCGGAGAGCAACGCGGTTTGCACCATTCGATTTCTCGTCACAAAATACGTCGGATTAGCCTCTTACCAGCAGCATTGGAACAGTTTTTCTACTTTTGGATTTTTGCCTGTTCTTTTTGCGAATTGAAATCGGCTACATTAACTATGTACAATCGCGACTGGTCATTACTATATTCAACTTTTCATTATAAGTTATGTGCCCTTCGGTAGCCCAGACGACGTCAAATCTTTGGGCCAAGCCCAATTAACTCACCCAGCAAATGTCTTACTTCTAAGTCGAAGACAAACTCAATGTCTTTATCTACATGTAGAAAAACCACACCATTTGTATATAAAAAAAACACAAGGTACTTGATACAATCCGCTGTAAAAAGTACAATTGAACACTGACCCACATCAATAAGGTGCCAAAGGATGCGCAATTGGGCCAGGCATCTCCAGCTGTTGAAAAATTGCAAATTTCCTTGGTTTCCATGGAGTAAGAGCCGTTGCTGGGCACGTGATCTTGACATCATTGATTATTCATTTGTAGCTACAGCCAAAAGTATTGGTCGGAGAGCAACGCGGTTTGCACCATTCGATTTCTCGTCACAAAATACGTCGGATTAGACTTATTCCAGCAGCATTGGAACAGTTTTCCCACTTTTGGATTTTTGCCTGGTCTTTTTGCTTATTGAAATCGGCTACATTAACTATGTACAATCGCGACTGGTCATTACTATATTCAACTTTTCATTATAAGTTATGTGCCCTTCGGTAGCCCAGACGACGTCAAATCTTTGGGCCAAGCCCATTTAACTCACCCAGCAAATGTCTTACTTCTAAGTCGAAGACAAACTCAATGTCTTTATCTACATGTAGAAAAACCACACCATTTGTATATAAAAAAACAAAAGGTACTTGATACAATCCGCTGTAAAAAGTACAATTGAACACTGACCCACATCAATAAGGTGCCAAAGGATGCGCAATTGGGCCAGGCATCTCCAGCTGTTGAAAAATTGCAAATTTCCTTGGTTTCCATGGAGTAAGAGCCGTTGCTGGGCACGTGATCTTGACATCATTGATTATTCATTTGTGGCTACAGCCAAAAGTATTGCTCGGAAAGCAACGCGGTTTGCACCTTTCAATTTCTCGTCACAAAATACGTCGGATTAGCCTCTTACCAGCAGCATTGGAACAGTTTTTCTACTTTTGGATTTTTGCCTGGTCTTTTTGCGAATTGAAATCGGCTACATTAACTATGTACAATCGCGACTGGTCATTACTATATTCAACTTTTCATTATAAGTTATGTGCCCTTCGGTAGCCCAGACGACGTCAAATCTTTGGGCCAAGCCTATTTATCTCACCCAGCAAATGTCTTACTTCTAAGTCGAAGACAAACTCAATGTCTTTATCTACATGTAGAAAAACCACACCATTTGCATATCAAAAAAAACAAAAGGTACTTCATACAATCCGCTGTAAAAAGTACAATTGAACACTGACCCACATCAATAAGGTGCCAAAGGATGCGGAATTGGGCCAGGCATCTCCAGCTGTTGAAAAATTGCAAATTTCCTTGGTTTCCATGGAGTAAGAGCCGTTGCTGGGCACGTGATCTTGACATCATTGATTATTCATTTGTGGCTACAGCCAAAAGTATTGGTCGGAGAGCAACGTGGTTTGCACCATTCGATTTCTCGTCACAAAATACGTCGGATTAGCCTCTTACCAGCAGCATTGGAACAGTTTTTCCACTTTTGGATTTTTGCCTGGTTTTTTTGCTAATTGAAATCGGCTACATTAACTATGTACAATCGCGACTGGTCATTACTATATTCAGCCTTTCATTATAAGTTATGTGCCCTTCGGTAGCCCAGACGACGTCAAGTCTTTGGGCCAAGCCCATTTAACTCACCCAGCAAATGTCTTACTCCTAAGTCGAAGACAAACTCAATGTCTTTATCTACATGTAGAAAAACCACACCATTTGTTTATAAAAAAACACAAGGTACTTGATACAGTCTGCTGTAAAAAGTACAATTGAACACTGACCCACATCAATAAGGTGCCAAAAGATGCGCAATTGGGCCAGGCATCTCCAGCTGTTGAAAAATTGCAAATTTCCTTGGTTTCCATGGAGTAAGAACCGTTGCTGGGCACGTGATCTTGACATCATTGATTATTCATTTGTGGCTACAGCCAAAAGTATTGGTCGGAGAGCAACGCGGTTTGCACCATTCGATTTCTCGTCACAAAATATGTCGGATTAGCCTCTTACCAGCAGCATTGGAACAGTTTTTCTACTTTTGGATTTTTGCCTGTTCTTTTTGCGAATTGAAATCGGCTACATTAACTATGTACAATCGCGACTGGTCATTACTATATTCAACTTTTCATTATAAGTTATGTGCCCTTCGGTAGCCCAGACGACGTCAAATCTTTGGGCCAAGCCCATTTAACTCACCCAGCAAATGTCTTACTTCTAAGTCGAAGACAAACTCAATGTCTTTATCTACATGTAGAAAAACCACACCATTTGTATATCAAAAAAAAACAAAAGGTACATGATACAATCCGCTGTAAAAAGTACAATTGAACACTGACCCACATCAATAAGGTGCCAAAGGATGCGCAATTGGGCCAGGCATCTCCAGCTGTTGAAAAATTGCAAATTTCCTTGGTTTCCATGGAGTAAGAGCCGTTGCTGGGCACGTGATCTTGACATCATTGATTATTCATTTGTGGCTACAGCCAAAAGTATTGGTCGGAGAGCAACGCGGTTTGCACCATTCGATTTCTCGTCACAAAATACGTCGGATTAGCCTCTTACCAGCAGCATTGGAACAGTTTTTCTACTTTTGGATTTTTGCCTGGTCTTTTTGCGAATTGAAATCGGCTACATTAACTATGTACAATCGCGACTGGTCATTACTATATTCAACTTTTCATTATAAGTTATGTGCCCTTCGGTAGCCCAGACGACGTCAATTCTTTGGGCCAAGCCCATTTAGCTCACCCAGCAAATGTCTTACTTCTAAGTCGAAGACAAACTCAATGTCTTTATCTACATGTAGAAAAAACCACACCATTTGTATATCAAAAAAAACAAAAGGTACTTGATACAATCCGCTGTAAAAAGTACAATTGAACACTGACCCACATCAATAAGATGCCAAAGGATGCGCAATTGGGCCAGGCATCTCCAGCTGTTGAAAAATTGCAAATTTCCTTGGTTTCCATGGATTAAGAGCCGTTGCTGGGCACGTGATCTTGACATCATTGATTATTCATTTGTGGCTACAGCCAAAAGTATTGGTCAGAGAGCAACGCGGTTTGCACCATTCGATTTCTCGTCACAAAATACGTCGGATTAGCCTCTTACCAGCAGCATTGGAACAGTTTTTCTACTTTTGGATTTTTGCCTGGTCTTTTTGCGAATTGAAATCGGCTACATTAACTATGTACAATCGCGACTGGTCATTACTATATTCAACTTTTCATTATAAGTTATGTGCCCTTCGGTAGCCCAGACGACGTCAAATCTTTGGGCCAAGCCCATTTAACTCACCCTGCAAATGTCTTACTTCTAAGTCGAAGACAAACTCAATGTCTTTATCTACATGTAGAAAAACCACACCATTTGTATATAAAAAAAACACAAGGTACTTGATACAATCCGCTGTAAAAAGTACAATTGAACACTGACCCACATCAATAAGGTGCCAAAGGATGCGCAATTGGGCCAGGCATCTCCAGCTGTTGAAAAATTGCAAATTTCCTTGGTTTCCATGGAGTAAGAACCGTTGCTGGGCACGTGATCTTGACATCATTGATTATTCATTTGTGGCTACAGCCAAAAGTATTGGTCGGAGAGCAACGCGGTTTGCACCATTCGATTTCTCGTCACAAAATACGTCGGATTAGCCTCTTACCAGCAGCATTGGAACAGTTTTTCTACTTTTGGATTTTTGCCTGTTCTTTTTGCGAATTGAAATCGGCTACATTAACTATGTACAATCGCGACTGGTCATTACTATATTCAACTTTTCATTATAAGTTATGTGCCCTTCGGTAGCCCAGACGACGTCAAATCTTTGGGCCAAGCCCATTTAACTCACCCAGCAAATGTCTTACTTCTAAGTCGAAGACAAACTCAATGTCTTTATCTACATGTAGAAAAACCACACCATTTGTATATAAAAAAAACACAAGGTACTTGATACAATCCGCTGTGAAAAGTACAATTGAACACTGACCCACATCAATAAGATGCCAAAGGATGCGCAATTGGGCCAGGCATCTCCAGCTGTTGAAAAATTGCAAATTTCCTTGGTTTCCATGGAGTAAGAGCCGTTGCTGGGCACGTGATCTTGACATCATTGATTATTCATTTGTGGCTACAGCCAATAGTATTGGTCGGAGAGCAACGCGGTTTGCACCATTCGATTTCTCGTCACAAAATACGTCGGATTAGCCTCTTACCAGCAGCATTGGAACAGTTTTTCTACTTTTGGATTTTTGCCTGTTCTTGTTGCGAATTGAAATCGGCTACATTAACTATGTACAATCGCGACTGGTCATTACTATATTCAACTTTTCATTATAAGTTATGTGCCCTTTGGTAGCCCAGACGACGTCAAATCTTTGGGCCAAGCCCATTTAACTCACCCAGCAAATGTCTTACTTCTAAGTCGAAGACAAACTCAATGTCTTTATCTACATGTAGAAAAACCACACCATTTGTATATCAAAAAAAAACAAAAGGTACATGATACAATCCGCTGTAAAAAGTACAATTGAACACTGACCCACATCAATAAGGTGCCAAAGGATGCGCAATTGGGCCAGGCATCTCCAGCTGTTGAAAAATTGCAAATTTCCTTGGTTTCCATGGAGTAAGAACCGTTGCTGGGCACGTGATCTTGACATCATTGATTATTCATTTGTGGCTACAGCCAAAAGTATTGGTCGGAGAGCAACGCGGTTTGCACCATTCGATTTCTCGTCACAAAATACGTCGGATTAGCCTCTTACCAGCAGCATTGGAACAGTTTTTCTACTTTTGGATTTTTGCCTGTTCTTTTTGCGAATTGAAATCGGCTACATTAACTATGTACAATCGCGACTGGTCATTACTATATTCAACTTTTCATTATAAGTTATGTGCCCTTCGGTAGCCCAGACGACGTCAAATCTTTGGGCCAAGCCCATTTAACTCACCCAGCAAATGTCTTACTTCTAAGTCGAAGACAAACTCAATGTCTTTATCTACATGTAGAAAAACCACACCATTTGTATATAAAAAAAACACAAGGTACTTGATACAATCCGCTGTGAAAAGTACAATTGAACACTGACCCACATCAATAAGATGCCAAAGGATGCGCAATTGGGCCAGGCATCTCCAGCTGTTGAAAAATTGCAAATTTCCTTGGTTTCCATGGAGTAAGAGCCGTTGCTGGGCACGTGATCTTGACATCATTGATTATTCATTTGTGGCTACAGCCAATAGTATTGGTCGGAGAGCAACGCGGTTTGCACCATTCGATTTCTCGTCACAAAATACGTCGGATTAGCCTCTTACCAGCAGCATTGGAACAGTTTTTCTACTTTTGGATTTTTGCCTGTTCTTGTTGCGAATTGAAATCGGCTACATTAACTATGTACAATCGCGACTGGTCATTACTATATTCAACTTTTCATTATAAGTTATGTGCCCTTTGGTAGCCCAGACGACGTCAAATCTTTGGGCCAAGCCCATTTAACTCACCCAGCAAATGTCTTACTTCTAAGTCGAAGACAAACTCAATGTCTTTATCTACATGTAGAAAAACCACACCATTTGTATATCAAAAAAAAACAAAAGGTACATGATACAATCCGCTGTAAAAAGTACAATTGAACACTGACCCACATCAATAAGGTGCCAAAGGATGCGCAATTGGGCCAGGCATCTCCAGCTGTTGAAAAATTGCAAATTTCCTTGGTTTCCATGGAGTAAGAGCCGTTGCTGGGCACGTGATCTTGACATCATTGATTATTCATTTGTGGCTACAGCCAAAAGTATTGGTCGGAGAGCAACGCGGTTTGCACCATTCGATTTCTCGTCACAAAATACGTCGGATTAGCCTCTTACCAGCAGCATTGGAACAGTTTTTCTACTTTTGGATTTTTGCCTGGTCTTTTTGCGAATTGAAATCGGCTACATTAACTATGTACAATCGCGACTGGTCATTACTATATTCAACTTTTCATTATAAGTTATGTGCCCTTCGGTAGCCCAGACGACGTCAAATCTTTGGCCAAGCCCATTTAGCTCACCCAGCAAATGTCTTACTTCTAAGTCGAAGACAAACTCAATGTCTTTATCTACATGTAGAAAAACCACACCATTTGTATATCAAAAAAAAACAAAAGGTACTTGATACAATCCGCTGTAAAAAATACAATTGAACACTGACCCACATCAATAAGATGCCAAATCGATGCGCAATTGGGCCAGGCATCTCCAGCTGTTGAAAAATTGCAAATTTCCTTGGTTTCCATGGAGTAAGAGCCGTTGCTGGGCACGTGATCTTGACATCATTGATTATTCATTTGTGGCTACAGCCAAAAGTATTGGTCGGAGAGCAACGCGGTTTGCACCATTCGATTTCTCGTCACAAAATACGTCGGATTAGCCTCTTACCAGCAGCATTGGAACAGTTTTTCTACTTTTGGATTTTTGCCTGTTCTTTTTGCGAATTGAAATCGGCTACATTAACTATGTACAATCGCGACTGGTCATTACTATATTCAACTTTTCATTATAAGTTATGTGCCCTTCGGTAGCCCAGACAACGTCAAATCTTTGGGCCAAGCCCATTTAACTCACCCAGCAAATGTCTTACTTCTAAGTCGAAGACAATCTCAATGTCTTTATCTACATGTAGAAAAACCACACCATTTGTATATCAAAAAAAACAAAAGGTACTTGATACAATCCGCTGTAAAAAGTACAATTGAACACTGACCCACATCAATAAGGTGTCAAAGGATGCGCAATTGGGCCAGGCATCTCCAGCTGTTGAAAAATTGCAAAATTTCCTTGGTTTCCATGGAGTAAGAGCCGTTGGTGGTCACGTGATCTTGACATCATTGATTATTCATTTGTGGCTACAGCCAAAAGTGTTGGTCGGAGAGCAACGCGGTTTGCACCATTCGATTTCTCGTCACAAAATACGTCGGATTAGCCTCTTACCAGCAGCATTGGAACAGTTTTTCTACTTTTGGATTTTTGCCTGGTCTTTTTGCGAATTGAAATCGGCTACATTAACTATGTACAATCGCGACTGGTCATTACTATATTCAACTTTTCATTATAAGTTATGTGCCCTTCGGTAGCCCAGACGACGTCAAATCTTTGGGCCAAGCCCATTTAACTCACCCAGCAAATGTCTTACTTCTAAGTCGAAGACAAACTCAATGTCTTTATCTACATGTAGAAAAACCACACCATTTGTATATAAAAAAACACAAGGTACTTGATACAATCCGCTGTAAAAAGTACAATTGAACACTGACCCACATCAATAAGGTGCCAAAGGATGCGCAATTGGGCCAGGCATCTCCAGCTGTTGAAAAATTGCAAATTTCCTTGGTTTCCATGGAGTAAGAACCGTTGCTGGGCACGTGATCTTGACATCATTGATTATTCTTTTGTGGCTACAGCCAAAAGTATTGGTCGGAGAGCAACGCGGTTTGCACCATTCGATTTCTCGTCACAAAATACGTCGGATTAGCCTCTTACCAGCAGCATTGGAACAGTTTTTCTACTTTTGGATTTTTGCCTGTTCTTTTTGCGAATTGAAATCGGCTACATTAACTATGTACAATCGCGACTGGTCATTACTATATTCAACTTTTCATTATAAGTTATGTGCCCTTCGGTAGCCCAGACGACGTCAAATCTTTGGGCCAAGCCCATTTAACTCACCCAGCAAATGTCTTACTTCTAAGTCGAAGACAAACTCAATGTCTTTATCTACATGTAGAAAAACCACACCATTTGTATATAAAAAAAACACAAGGTACTTGATACAATCCGCTGTGAAAAGTACAATTGAACACTGACCCACATCAATAAGATGCCAAAGGATGCGCAATTGGGCCAGGCATCTCCAGCTGTTGAAAAATTGCAAATTTCCTTGGTTTCCATGGAGTAAGAGCCGTTGCTGGGCACGTGATCTTGACATCATTGATTATTCATTTGTGGCTACAGCCAAAAGTATTGGTCGGAGAGCAACGCGGTTTGCACCATTCGATTTCTCGTCACAAAATACGTCGGATTAGCCTCTTACCAGCAGCATTGGAACAGTTTTTCTACTTTTGGATTTTTGCCTGGTCTTTTTGCGAATTGAAATCGGCTACATTAACTATGTACAATCGCGACTGGTCATTACTATATTCAACTTTTCATTATAAGTTATGTGCCCTTCGGTAGCCCAGACGACGTCAAATCTTTGGGCCAAGCCCATTTAACTCACCCAGCAAATGTCTTACTTCTAAGTCGAAGACAATCTCAATGTCTTTATCTACATGTAGAAAAACCACACCATTTGTATATCAAAAAAAAACAAAAGGTACTTGATACAATCCGCTGTAAAAAGTACAATTGAACACTGACCCACATCAATAAGATGCCAAAGGATGCGCAATTAGGCCAGGCATCTCCAGCTGTTGAAAAATTGCAAATTTCCTTGGTTTCCATGGAGTAAGAGCCGTTGCTGGGCACGTGATCTTGACATCATTGATTATTCATTTGTGGCTACAGCCAAAAGTATTGGTCGGAGAGCAACGCGGTTTGCACCATTCGATTTCTCGTCACAAAATACGTCGGATTAGCCTCTTACCAGCAGCATTGGAACAGTTTTTCTACTTTTGGATTTTTGCCTGGTCTTTTTGCGAATTGAAATCGGCTACATCAACTATGTACAATCGCGACTGGTCATTACTATATTCAACTTTTCATTATAAGTTATGTGCCCTTCGGTAGCCCAGACGACGTCAAATCTTTGGGCCAAGCCCATTTAACTCACCCAGCAAATGTCTTACTTCTAAGTCGAAAACAATCTCAATATCTTTATCTACATGTAGAAAAACCACACCATTTGTATATAAAAAAAACACAAGGTACTTGATACAATCCGCTGTAAAAAGTACAATTGAACACTGACCCACATCAATAAGGTGCCAAAGGATGCGCAATTGGGCCAGGCATCTCCAGCTGTTGAAAAATTGCAAATTTCCTTGGTTTCCATGGAGTAAGAGCCGTTGGTGGGCACGTGATCTTGACATCATTGATTATTCATTTGTGGCTACAGCCAAAAGTATTGGTCGGAAAGCAACGCGGTTTGCACCATTCGATTTCTCGTCACAAAATACGTCGGATTAGACTCTTACCAGCAGCATTGGAACAGTTTTTCTACTTTTGGATTTTTGCCTGGTCTTTTTGCGAATTGAAATCGGCTACATTAACTATGTACAATCGCGACTGGTCATTACTATATTTAACTTTTTATTAGAAGTTATGTACCCTTCGGTAGCCCAGACGACGTCAATTCTTTGGGCCAAGCCCATTTAAATCACCTAGCAAATGTCTTACTTCTAAGTCGAAGACAAACTCAATGTCTTTATCTACATGTAGAAAAACCACACCATTTGTATATCAAAAAAAACAAAAGGTACTTGATACAATCCGCTGTAAAAAGTACAATTGAACACTGACCCACATCAATAAGGTGCCAAAGGATGCGCAATTGGGCCAGGCATCTCCAGCTGTTGAAAAATTGCAAATTTCCTTGGTTTCCATGGAGTAAGAGCCGTTGCTGGGCACGTGATCTTGACATCATTGATTATTCATTTGTGGCTACAGCCAAAAGTATTGGTCGGAGAGCCACGCGGTTTGCACCATTCGATTTCTTGTCACAAAATACGTCGGATTAGCCTCTTACCAGCAGCATTGGAACAGTTTTTCTACTTTTGGATTTTTGCCTGTTCTTTTTGCGAGTTGAAATCGGCTACATTAACTATGTACAATCGCGACTGGTCATTACTATATTCAACTTTTCATTATAAGTTATGTGCCCTTCGGTAGCCCAGACGACGTCAAATCTTTGGGCCAAGCCCATTTAACTCACCCAGCAAATGTCTTACTTCTAAGTCGAAGACAAACTCAATGTCTTTATCTACATGTAGAAAAACCACACCATTTGTATATAAAAAAAACAAAAGGTACTTGATACAATCCGCTGTAAAAAGTACAATTGAACACTGACCCACATCAATAAGGTGCCAAAGGATGCGCAATTGGGCCAGGCATCTCCAGCTGTTGAAAAATTGCAAATTTCCTTGGTTTCCATGGAGTAAGAACCGTTGCTGGGCACGTGATCTTGACATCATTGATTATTCATTTGTGGCTACAGCCAAAAGTATTGGTCGGAGAGCAGCGCGGTTTGCACCATTCGATTTCTCGTCACAAAATACGTCGGATTAGCCTCTTACCAGCAGCATTGGAACAGTTTTTCTACTTTTGGATTTTTGCCTGGTCTTTTTGCGAATTGAAATCGGCTACATCAACTATGTACAATCGCGACTGGTCATTACTATATTCAACTTTTCATTATAAGTTATGTGCCCTTCGGTAGCCCAGACGACGTCAAATCTTTGGGCCAAGCCCATTTAACTCACCCAGCAAATGTCTTACTTCTAAGTCGAAGACAATCTCAATATCTTTATCTACATGTAGAAAAACCACACCATTTGTATATAAAAAAAACACAAGGTACTTGATACAATCCGCTGTGAAAAGTACAATTGAACACTGACCCACATCAATAAGGTGCCAAAGGATGCGCAATTGGGCCAGGCATCTCCAGCTGTTGAAAAATTGCAAATTTTTTTGGTTTCCATGGAGTAAGAGCCGTTGCTGGGCACGTGATCTTGACATCATTGATTATTCATTTGTGGCTACAGCCAAAAGTATTGGTCGGAAAGCAACGCGGTTTGCACCATTCGATTTCTCGTCACAAAATACGTCGGATTAGACTCTTACCAGCAGCATTGGAACAGTTTTTCTACTTTTGGATTTTTGCCTGGTCTTTTTGCGAATTGAAATCGGCTACATTAACTATGTACAATCGCGACTGGTCATTACTATATTTAACTTTTCATTATAAGTTATGTACCCTTCGGTAGCCCAGACGACGTCAATTCTTTGGGCCAAGCCCATTTAAATCACCTAGCAAATGTCTTACTTCTAAGTCGAAGACAAACTCAATGTCTTTATCTACATGTAGAAAAACCACACCATTTGTATATCAAAAAAAACAAAAGGTACTTGATACAATCCGCTGTAAAAAGTACAATTGAACACTGACCCACATCAATAAGGTGCCAAAGGATGCGCAATTGGGCCAGGCATCTCCAGCTGTTGAAAAATTGCAAATTTCCTTGGTTTCCATGGAGTAAGAGCCGTTGCTGGGCACGTGATCTTGACATCATTGATTATTCATTTGTGGCTACAGCCAAAAGTATTGGTCGGAGAGCAACGCGGTTTGCACCATTCGATTTCTCGTCACAAAATACGTCGGATTAGCCTCTTACCAGCAGCATTGGAACAGTTTTTCTACTTTTGGATTTTTGCCTGTTCTTTTTGCGAATTGAAATCGGCTACATTAACTATGTACAATCGCGACTGGTCATTACTATATTCAACTTTTCATTATAAGTTATGTGCCCTTCGGTAGCCCAGACGACGTCAAATCTTTGGGCCAAGCCCATTTAACTCACCCAGCAAATGTCTTACTTCTAAGTCGAAGACAAACTCAATGTCTTTATCTACATGTAGAAAAACCACACCATTTGTATATAAAAAAAACAAAAGGTACTTGATACAATCCGCTGTGAAAAGTACAATTGAACACTAACCCACATAAATAAGGTGCCAAAGGATGCGCAATTGGGCCAGGCATCTCCAGCTGTTGAAAAATTGCAAATTTCCTTGGTTTCCATGAAGTAAGAACCGTTGGTGGGCACGTGATCTTGACATCATTGATTATTCATTTGTGGCTACAGCCAAAAGTATTGGTCGGAGAGCAACGCGGTTTGCACCATTCGATTTCTCGTCACAAAATACGTCGGATTAGCCTCTTACCAGCAGCATTGGAACAGTTTTTCTACTTTTGGATTTTTGCCTGGTCTTTTTGCGAATTGAAATCGGCTACATCAACTATGTACAATCGCGACTGGTCATTACTATATTCAACTTTTCATTATAAGTTATGTGCCCTTCGGTAGCCCAGACGACGTCAAATCTTTGGGCCAAGCCCATTTAACTTACCCAGCAAATGTCTTACTTCTAAGTCGAAGACAATCTCAATGTCTTTATCTACATGTAGAAAAACCACACCATTTGTATATAAAAAAAACACAAGGTACTTGATACAATACGCTGTGAAAAGTACAATTGAACACTGACCCACATCAATAAGGTGCCAAAGGATGCGCAATTGGGCCAGGCATCTCCAGCTGTTGAAAAATTGCAAATTTCCTTGGTTTCCATGGAGTAAGAGCCGTTGGTGGGCACGTGATCTTGACATCATTGATTATTCATTTGTGGCTACAGCCAAAAGTATTGGTCGGAGAGCAACGCGGTTTGCACCATTCGATTTCTCGTCACAAAATACGTCGGATTAGCCTCTTACCAGCAGCATTGGAACAGTTTTTCTACTTTTGGATTTTTGCCTGGACTTTTTGCGAATTGAAATCGGCTACATTAACTATGTACAATCGCGACTGGTCATTACTATATTCAACTTTTCATTATAAGTTATGTGCCCTTCGGTAGCCCAGACGACGTCAAATCTTTGGGCCAAGCCCATTTAACTCACCCAGCAAATGTCTTACTTCTAAGTCGAAGACAAACTCAATGTCTTTATCTACATGTAGAAAAACCACACCATTTGTATATAAAAAAAACACAAGGTACTTGATACAATCCGCTGTGAAAAGTACAATTGAACACTGACCCACATCAATAAGATGCCAAAGGATGCGCAATTGGGCCAGGCATCTCCAGCTGTTGAAAAATTGCAAATTTCCTTGGTTTCCATGGAGTAAGAGCCGTTGCTGGGCACGTGATCTTGACATCATTGATTATTCATTTGTGGCTACAGCCAAAAGTATTGGTCGGAGAGCAACGCGGTTTGCACCATTCGATTTCTCGTCACAAAATACGTCGGATTAGCCTCTTACCAGCAGCATTGGAACAGTTTTTCTACTTTTGGATTTTTGCCTGTTCTTTTTGCGAATTGAAATCGGCTACATTAACTATGTACAATCGCGACTGGTCATTACTATATTCAACTTTTCATTATAAGTTATGTGCCCTTTGGTAGCCCAGACGACGTCAAATCTTTGGGCCAAGCCCATTTAACTCACCCAGCAAATGTCTTACTTCTAAGTCGAAGACAAACTCAATGTCTTTATCTACATGTAGAAAAACCACACCATTTGTATATCAAAAAAAAACAAAAGGTACATGATACAATCCGCTGTAAAAAGTACAATTGAACACTGACCCACATCAATAAGGTGCCAAAGGATGCGCAATTGGGCCAGGCATCTCCAGCTGTTGAAAAATTGCAAATTTCCTTGGTTTCCATGGAGTAAGAGCCGTTGCTGGGCACGTGATCTTGACATCATTGATTATTCATTTGTGGCTACAGCCAAAAGTATTGGTCGGAGAGCAACGCGGTTTGCACCATTCGATTTCTCGTCACAAAATACGTCGGATTAGCCTCTTACCAGCAGCATTGGAACAGTTTTTCTACTTTTGGATTTTTGCCTGGTCTTTTTGCGAATTGAAATCGGCTACATTAGCTATGTACAATCGCGACTGGTCATTACTATATTCAACTTTTCATTATAAGTTATGTGCCCTTCGGTAGCCCAGACGACGTCAAATCTTTGGGCCAAGCCCATTTAACTCACCCAGCAAATGTCTTACTTCTAAGTCGAAGACAAACTCAATGTCTTTATCTACATGTAGAAAAACCACACCATTTGTATATCAAAAAAAACAAAAGGTACTTGATACAATCCGCTGTAAAAAGTACAATTGAACACTGACCCACATCAATAAGATGCCAAAGGATGCGCAATTGGGCCAGGCATCTCCAGCTGTTGAAAAATTGCAAATTTCCTTGGTTTCCATGGAGTAAGAGCCGTTGCTGGGCACGTGATCTTGACATCATTGATTATTCATTTGTGGCTACAGCCAAAAGTATTGGTCGGAGAGCAACGCGGTTTGCACCATTCGATTTCTCGTCACAAAATACGTCGGATTAGACTCTTACCAGCAGCATTGGAACAGTTTTTCTACTTTTGGATTTTTGCCTGTTCTTTTTGCGAATTGAAATCGGCTACATTAACTATGTACAATCGCGACTGGTCATTACTATATTCAACTTTTCATTATAAGTTATGTGCCCTTCGGTAGCCCAGACGACGTCAAATCTTTGGGCCAAGCCCATGTAACTCACCCAGCAAATGTCTTACTTCTAAGTCGAAGACAATCTCAATGTCTTTATCTACATGTAGAAAAACCACACCATTTGTATATCAAAAAAAACAAAAGGTACTTGATACAATCCGCTGTAAAAAGTACAATTGAACACTGACCCACATCAATAAGGTGCCAAAGGATGCGCAATTGGGCCAGGCATCTCCAGCTGTTGAAAAATTGCAAATTTCCTTGGTTTCCATGGAGTAAGAGCCGTTGCTGGGCACGTGATCTTGACATCATTGATTATTCATTTGTGGCTACAGCCAAAAGTGTTGGTCGGAGAGCAACGCGGTTTGCACCATTCGATTTCTCGTCACAAAATACGTCGGATTAGCCTCTTACCAGCAGCATTGGAACAGTTTTTCTACTTTTGGATTTTTGCCTGGTCTTTTTGCGAATTGAAATCGGCTACATTAACTATGTACAATCGCGACTGGTCATTACTATATTCAACTTTTCATTATAAGTTATGTGCCCTTCGGTAGCCCAGACGACGTCAAATCTTTGGGCCAAGCCCATTTAACTCACCCAGCAAATGTCTTACTTCTAAGTCGAAGACAAACTCAATGTCTTTATCTACATGTAGAAAAACCACACCATTTGTATATAAAAAAAACACAAGGTACTTGATACAATCCGCTGTAAAAGTACAATTGAACACTGACCCACATCAATAAGGTGCCAAAGGATGCGCAATTGGGCCAGGCATCTCCAGCTGTTGAAAAATTGCAAATTTCCTTGGTTTCCATGGAGTAAGAACCGTTGCTGGGCACGTGATCTTGACATCATTGATTATTCATTTGTGGCTACAGCCAAAAGTATTGGTCGGAAAGCAACGCGGTTTGCACCATTCGATTTCTCGTCACAAAATACGTCGGTTTAGACTCTTACCAGCAGCATTGGAACAGTTTTTCTACTTTTGGATTTTTGCCTGGTCTTTTTGCGAATTGAAATCGGCTACATTAACTATGTACAATCGCGACTGGTCATTACTATATTTAACTTTTCATTATAAGTTATGTACCCTTCGGTAGCCCAGACGACGTCAATTCTTTGGGCCAAGCCCATTTAAATCACCTAGCAAATGTCTTACTTCTAAGTCGAAGACAAACTCAATGTCTTTATCTACATGTAGAAAAACCACACCATTTGAATATCAAAAAAAACAAAAGGTACTTGATACAATCCGCTGTAAAAAGTACAATTGAACACTGACCCACATCAATAAGGTGCCAAAGGATGCGCAATTGGGCCAGGCATCTCCAGCTGTTGAAAAATTGCAAATTTCCTTGGTTTCCATGGAGTAAGAGCCGTTGCTGGGCACGTGATCTTGACATCATTGATTATTCATTTGTGGCTACAGCCAAAAGTATTGGTCGGAGAGCAACGCGGTTTGCACCATTCGATTTCTCGTCACAAAATACGTCGGATTAACCTCTTACCAGCAGCATTGGAACAGTTTTTCTACTTTTGGATTTTTGCCTGGTCTTTTTGCGAATTGAAATCGGCTACATTAACTATGTACAATCGCGACTGGTCATTACTATATTCAACTTTTCATTATAAGTTATGTGCCCTTCGGTAGCCCAGACGACGTCAAATCTTTGGGCCAAGCCCATTTAACTCACCCAGCAAATGTCTTACTTCTAAGTCGAAGACAAACTCAATGTCTTTATCTACATGTAGAAAAACCACACCATTTGTATATAAAAAAAACAAAAGGTACTTGATACAATCCGCTGTGAAAAGTACAATTGAACACTAACCCACATCAATAAGGTGCCAAAGGATGCGCAATTGGGCCAGGCATCTCCAGCTGTTGAAAAATTGCAAATTTCCTTGGTTTCCATGGAGTAAGAGCCGTTGCTGGGCACGTGATCTTGACATCATTGATTATTCATTTGTGGCTACAGCCAAAAGTATTGGTCGGAGAGCAGCGCGGTTTGCACCATTCGATTTCTCGTCACAAAATACGTCGGATTAGCCTCTTACCAGCAGCATTGGAACAGTTTTTCTACTTTTGGATTTTTGCCTGGTCTTTTTGCGAATTGAAATCGGCTACATCAACTATGTACAATCGCGACTGGTCATTACTATATTCAACTTTTCATTATAAGTTATGTGCCCTTCGGTAGCCCAGACGACGTCAAATCTTTGGGCCAAGCCCATTTAACTCACCCAGCAAATGTCTTACTTCTAAGTCGAAGACAATCTCAATATCTTTATCTACATGTAGAAAAACCACACCATTTGTATATAAAAAAAACACAAGGTACTTGATACAATCCGCTGTGAAAAGTACAATTGAACACTGACCCACATCAATAAGGTGCCAAAGGATGCGCAATTGGGCCAGGCATCTCCAGCTGTTGAAAAATTGCAAATTTCCTTGGTTTCCATGGAGTAAGAGCCGTTGCTGGGCACGTGATCTTGACATCATTGATTATTCATTTGTGGCTACAGCCAAAAGTATTGGTCGGAAAGCAACGCGGTTTGCACCATTCGATTTCTCGTCACAAAATACGTCGGATTAGACTCTTACCAGCAGCATTGGAACAGTTTTTCTACTTTTGGATTTTTGCCTGGTCTTTTTGCGAATTGAAATCGGCTACATTAACTATGTACAATCGCGACTGGTCATTACTATATTTAACTTTTCATTATAAGTTATGTACCCTTCGGTAGCCCAGACGACGTCAATTCTTTGGGCCAAGCCCATTTAAATCACCTAGCAAATGTCTTACTTCTAAGTCGAAGACAAACTCAATGTCTTTATCTACATGTAGAAAAACCACACCATTTGTATATCAAAAAAAACAAAAGGTACTTGATACAATCCGCTGTAAAAAGTACAATTGAACACTGACCCACATCAATAAGGTGCCAAAGGATGCGCAATTGGGCCAGGCATCTCCAGCTGTTGAAAAATTGCAAATTTCCTTGGTTTCCATGGAGTAAGAGCCGTTGCTGGGCACGTGATCTTGACATCATTGATTATTCATTTGTGGCTACAGCCAAAAGTATTGGTCGGAGAGCAACGCGGTTTGCACCATTCGATTTCTCGTCACAAAATACGTCGGATTAGCCTCTTACCAGCAGCATTGGAACAGTTTTTCTACTTTTGGATTTTTGCCTGTTCTTTTTGCGAATTGAAATCGGCTACATTAACTATGTACAATCGCGACTGGTCATTACTATATTCAACTTTTCATTATAAGTTATGTGCCCTTCGGTAGCCCAGACGACGTCAAATCTTTGGGCCAAGCCCATTTAACTCACCCAGCAAATGTCTTACTTCTAAGTCGAAGACAAACTCAATGTCTTTATCTACATGTAGAAAAACCACACCATTTGTATATAAAAAAAACAAAAGGTACTTGATACAATCCGCTGTGAAAAGTACAATTGAACACTAACCCACATAAATAAGGTGCCAAAGGATGCGCAATTGGGCCAGGCATCTCCAGCTGTTGAAAAATTGCAAATTTCCTTGGTTTCCATGAAGTAAGAACCGTTGGTGGGCACGTGATCTTGACATCATTGATTATTCATTTGTGGCTACAGCCAAAAGTATTGGTCGGAGAGCAACGCGGTTTGCACCATTCGATTTCTCGTCACAAAATACGTCGGATTAGCCTCTTACCAGCAGCATTGGAACAGTTTTTCTACTTTTGGATTTTTGCCTGGTCTTTTTGCGAATTGAAATCGGCTACATCAACTATGTACAATCGCGACTGGTCATTACTATATTCAACTTTTCATTATAAGTTATGTGCCCTTCGGTAGCCCAGACGACGTCAAATCTTTGGGCCAAGCCCATTTAACTCACCCAGCAAATGTCTTACTTCTAAGTCGAAGACAATCTCAATGTCTTTATCTACATGTAGAAAAACCACACCATTTGTATATAAAAAAAACACAAGGTACTTGATACAATACGCTGTGAAAAGTACAATTGAACACTGACCCACATCAATAAGGTGCCTAAGGATGCGCAATTGGGCCAGGCATCTCCAGCTGTTGAAAAATTGCAAATTTCCTTGGTTTCCATGGAGTAAGAGCCGTTGGTGGGCACGTGATCTTGACATCATTGATTATTCATTTGTGGCTACAGCCAAAAGTATTGGTCGGAAAGCAACGCGGTTTGCACCATTCGATTTCTCGTCACAAAATACGTCGGATTAGCCTCTTACCAGCAGCATTGGAACAGTTTTTCTACTTTGGATTTTTGCCTGGTCTTTTTGCGAATTGAAATCGGCTACATCAACTATGTACAATCGCGACTGGTCATTACTATATTCAACTTTTCATTATAAGTTATGTGCCCTTCGGTAGCCCAGACGACGTCAAATCTTTGGGCCAAGCCCATTTAACTCACCCAGCAAATGTCTTACTTCTAAGTCGAAGACAAACTCAATGTCTTTATCTACATGTAGAAAAACCACACCATTTGTATATAAAAAAAACACAAGGTACTTGATACAATCCGCTGTGAAAAGTACAATTGAACACTGACCCACATCAATAAGGTGCCAAAGGATGCGCAATTGGGCCAGGCATCTCCAGCTGTTGAAAAATTGCAAATTTCCTTGGTTTCCATGGAGTAAGAGCCGTTGCTGGGCACGTGATCTTGACATCATTGATTATTCATTTGTGGCTACAGCCAAAAGTATTGGTCGGAAAGCAACGCGGTTTGCACCATTCGATTTCTCGTCACAAAATACGTCGGATTAGCCTCTTACCAGCAGCATTGGAACAGTTTTTCCACTTTTGGATTTTTGCCTGGTCTTTTTGCTAATTGAAATCGGCTACATTAACTATGTACAATCGCGACTGGTTATTACTATATTCAACTTTTCATTATAAGTTATGTGCCCTTCGGTAGCCCAGACGACGTCAAATCTTTGGGCCAGGCCCATTTAACTCACCCAGCAAATGTCTTACTTCTAAGTCGAAGACAAACTCAATGTCTTTATCTACATGTAGAAAAACCACACCATTTGTATATAAAAAAAAACACAAGGTACTTAATACAATCCGCTGTGAAAAAGTACAAATTGAACACTGACCCCACATCAATAAGGTGCCAAAAGATGCGCAATTGGGCCAGGCATCTCCAGCGTTGAAAAATTGCAAATTTCTATGGTTTCCATGGATTAAGAGCCGTTGCTGGGCACGTGATCTTGACATCATTGATTATTCATTTGTGGCTACAGCCAAAAGTATTGGTCGGAGAGCAACGCGGTTTGCACCATTCGATTTCTCGTCACAAAAATACGTCGGATTAGCCTCTTACCAGCAGCATTGGAACAGTTTTTTCTACTTTTGGATTTTTGCCTGGTCTTTTTGCGAATTGAAATCGGCTACATTAACTATGTACAATCGCGACTGGTCATTACTATGTTCAACTTTTCATTATAAGTTATGTGCCCTTCGGTAGCCCAGACGACGTCAAATCTTTGGGCCCAGACCATTTAACTCACCCAGCAAATGTCTTACTTCTAAGTCGAAGAAAAACTCAATGTCTTTATCTACATGTAGAAAAACCACACCATTTGTATATCAATAAAAACAAAAGGTACTTGATACAGTCCGCTGTAAAAAGTACAATTGAACACTGACCCACATCAATAAGGTGCCAAAGGATGCGCAATTGGGCCAGGCATCTCCAGCTGTTGAAAAATTGCAAATTTCCTTGGTTTCCATGGAGTAAGAGCCGTTGCTGGGCACGTGATCTTGACATCAATGATTATTCATTTGTGGCTACAGCCAAAAGTATTGTCGGAGAGCAACGCGGTTTGGCACCATTCGATTTCTCGTCACAAAATACGTCGGATTAGCCTCTTACCAGCAGCATTGGAACAGTTTTTCTACTTTTGGATTTTTGCCTGGTCTTTTTGCGAATTGAAATCGGCTACATCAACTATGTACAATCGCGACTGGTCATTACTATATTCAACTTTTCATTATAAGTTATGTGCCCTTCGGTAGCCCAGACGACGTCAAATCTTTGGGCCAAGCCCATTTAACTCACCCAGCAAATGTCTTACTTCTAAGTCGAAGACAAACTCATGTCTTTATCTACATGTAGAAAACCACACCATTTGTATATAAAAAAAACACAAGGTACTTGATACAATCCGCTGTGAAAAGTACAATTGAACACTGACCCACATCAATAAGGTGCCAAAGGATGCGCAATTGGGCCAGGCATCTCAGCTGTTGAAAAATTGCAAATTTCCTTGGTTTCCATGGAGTAAGAGCCGTTGCTGGGCACGTGATCTTGACATCATTGATTATTCATTTGTGGCTACAGCCAAAAGTATTGGTCGGAAAGCAACGCGGTTTGCACCATTCGATTTCTCGTCACAAAATACGTCGGATTAGCCTCTTACCAGCAGCATTGGAACAGTTTTTCCACTTTTGGATTTTTGCCTGGTCTTTTTGCTAATTGAAATCGGCCTACATTAACTATGTACAATCGCGACTGGTTATTACTATATTCAACTTTTCATTATAAGTTATGTGCCCTTCGGTAGCCCAGACGACGTCAAATCTTTGGGCCAAGCCCATTTAACTCACCCAGCAAATGTCTTACTTCTAAGTCGAAGACAAACTCAATGTCTTTATCTACATGTAGAAAAACCACACCATTTGTATATAAAAAAAACACAAGGTACTTAATACAATCCGCTGTGAAAAATACAATTGAACACTGACCCACATCAATAAGGTGCCAAAAGATGCGCAATTGGCCAGGCATCTCCAGCTGTTGAAAAATTGCAAATTTCTATGGTTTCCATGGATTAAGAGCCTTTGCTGGGCACGTGATCTTGACATCATTGATTATTCATTTGTGGCTACAGCCAAAAGTATTGGTCGGAGAGCAACGCGGTTTGCACCATTCGATTTCTCGTCACAAAATACGTCGGATTAGCCTCTTACCAGCAGCATTGGAACAGTTTTTCTACTTTTGGATTTTTGCCTGGTCTTTTTGCGAATTGAAATCGGCTACATTAACTATGTACAATCGCGACTGGTCATTACTATATTCAACTTTTCATTATAAGTTATGTGCCCTTCGGTAGCCCAGACGACGTCAAATCTTTGGGCCAAGGACCATTTAACTCACCCAGCAAATGTCTTACTTCTAAGTCGAAGACAAACTCAATGTCTTTATCTACATGTAGAAAAACCACACCATTTGTATATCAAAAAAACAAAAGGTACTTGATACAGTCCGCTGTAAAAAGTACAATTGAACACTGACCCACATCAATAAGGTGCCAAAGGATGCGCAATTGGGCCAGGCATCTCCAGCTGTTGAAAAATTGCAAATTTCCTTGGTTTCCATGGAGTAAGAGCGTTGCTGGGCACGTGATCTTGACATCATTGATTATTCATTTGTGGCTACAGCCAAAAGTATTGGTCGGAGAGCAACGCGGTTTGCACCATTCGATTTTTTCGTCACAAAATACGTCGGATTAGCCTCTTACCGGCAGCATTGGAACAGTTTTTCTACTTTTGGATTTTTGCCTGTTCTTTTTGCGAATTGAAATCGGCTACATTAACTATGTACAATCGCGACTGGTCATTACTATGTTCAACTTTTCATTATAAGTTATGTGCCCTTCGGTAGCCCAGACGACGTCAAATCTTTGGGCCAAGACCATTTAACTCACCCAGCAAATGTCTTACTTCTAAGTCGAAGAAAAACTCAATGTCTTTATCTACATGTAGAAAAACCACACCATTTGTATATCAAAAAAAACAAAAGGTACTTGATACAGTCCGCTGTATAAAGTACAATTGAACACTGACCCACATCAATAAGGTGCCAAAGGATGCGCAATTGGGCCAGCATCTCCAGCTGTTGAAAAATTGCAAATTTCCTTGGTTTCCATGGAGTAAGAGCCGTTGCTGGGCACGTGATCTTGACATCATTGATTATTCATTTGTGGCTACAGCCAAAAGTATTGGTCGGAGAGCAACGCGGTTTGCACCATTCGATTTCTCGTCACAAAAATACGTCGGATTAGGCCTCTTACCGGCAGCATTGGAACAGTTTTTCTACTTTTGGATTTTTGCCTGTTCTTTTTGCGAATTGAAATCGGCTACGATAACTATGTACAATCGCGACTGGTCATTACTATGGTAACTTTTCATTATAAGTTATGTGCCCTTCGGTAGCCCAGACGACGTCAAATCTTTGGGCCAAGCTCATTTAACTCACCCAGCAAATGTCTTACTTCTAAGTCGAAGACAAACTCAATGTCTTTATCTACATGTAGAAAAACACACCATTTGTATATAAAAAAACAAAAGGTACTTGATACAATCCGCTGTGAAATATACAATTGAACACTGACCACATCAATAAGGTGCCAAAGGATGCGCAATTGGGCAGGCATCTCCAGCTGTTGAAAAATTGCAAATTTCCTTGGTTTCCATGGAGTAAGAACCGTTTGCTGGGCACGTGATCTTGACATCATTGATTATTCATTTGTGGCTACAGCCAAAAGTATTTGTCGGAGAGCAACGCGGTTTGCACCATTCGATTTCTCGTCACAAAATACGTCGGATTAGCCTCTTACCAGCAGCATTGGAACAGTTTTTCTACTTTTGGATTTTTGCCTGGTCTTTTGCGAATTGAAATCGGCTACATCAACTATGTACAATCGCGACTGGTCATTACTATATTCAACTTTTCATTATAAGTTATGTGCCTTCGGTAGCCCAGACGACGTCAATCTTTGGGCCAAGCCCATTTAACTCACCCCGCCAAATGTCTTACTTCTAAGTCGAAGACAATACTCAATGTCTTTATCTACATGTAGAAAAACCACACCATTTGTATATAAAAAAAACACAAGGTACTTGATACAATCCGCTGTGAAAAGTACAATTGAACACTGACCCGCATCAATAAGGTGCCAAAGGATGCGCAATTGGGCCAGGCATCTCCAGCTGTTGAAAAATTGCAAATTTCCTTGGTTTCCATGGAGTAAGAGCCGTTGCTGGGCACGTGATCTTGACATCATTGATTATTCATTTGTGGCTACAGCCAAAAGTATTGGTCGGAGAGCAACGCGGTTTGCACCATTCGATTTCTCGTCACAAAATACGTCGGATTAGCCTCTTACCAGCAGCATTGGAACAGTTTTTCCACTTTTGGATTTTTGCCTGGTCTTTTTGCTAATTGAAATCGGCTACATTAACTATGTACAATCGCGACTGGTCATTACTATATTCAACTTTTCATTATAAGTTATGGTGCCTTTCGGTAGCCCAGACGACGTCAAATCTTTGGGCCAAGCCCATTTAGCTCACCCAGCAAATGTCTTACTTCTAAGTCTAAGACAAACTCAATGTCCTTTATCTACATGTAGAAAACCACACCATTTGTATATAAAAAAAACACAAGGTACTTGATACAATCCGCTGTGAAAAGTACAATTGAAACACTGACCCACATCAATAAGGTGCCAAAGGATGCGCAATTGGGCCAGGCATCTCCAGCTGTTGAAAAATTGCAAATTTCCTTGGTTTCCATGGGAGTAAGAGCCGTTGCTGGGCACGTGATCTTGACATCATTGATTATTCATTTGTGGCTACAGCCAAAAGTATTGGTCGGAAAGCAACGCGGTTTGCACCATTCGATTTCTCGTCACAAAATACGTCGGATTAGCCTCTTACCAGCAGCATTGGAACAGTTTTTCCACTTTTGGATTTTTGCCTGGTCTTTTGCTAATTGAAATCGGCTACATTAACTATGTACAATCGCGACTGGTCATTACTATATTCAACTTTTCATTATAAGTTATGTGCCCTTCGGTAGCCCAGACGACGTCAAATCTTGGGCCAAGCCCATTTAACTCACCCAGCAAATGTCCTTACTTCTAAGTCGAAGACAAACTCAATGTCTTTATCTACATGTAGAAAAACCACACCATTTGTATATAAAAAAAACACAAGGTACTTGATACAATCCGCTGTGAAAAGTACATTGAACACTGACCCACATCAATAAGGTGCCAAAGGATGCGCAATTGGGCCAGGCATCTCCAGCTGTTGAAAAAATTGCAAATTTCTATGGTTTCCATGATTAAGAGCTGTTGCTGGGCACGTGATCTTGACATCATTGATTATTCATTTGTGGCTACAGCCAAAAGTATTGGTCGGAGAGCAACGCGGTTTTGCACCATTCGATTCTCGTCACAAAATACGTCGGATTAGCCTCTTACCAGCAGCATTGGAACAGTTTTTCTACTTTTGGATTTTGCCTGGTCTTTTTGCGAATTGAAATCGGCTACATTAACTATGTACAATCGCGACTGGTCATTACTATATTCAAATTTTCATTATAAGTTATGTGCCCTTCGGTAGCCCAGACGGACGTCAAATCTTTGGGCCAAGCCCATTTAACTCACCCAGCAAATGTCTTACTTCTAAGTCGAAGAAAACTCAATGTCTTTATCTACATGTAGAAAAACCACACCATTTGTATATCAAAAAAAACACAAGGTACTTGATACAATCCGCTGTAAAAAGTACAATTGAACACTGACCCACATCAATAAGGTTGCCAAAGGATGCGCAATTGGGCCAGGCATCTCCAGCTGTTGAAAAATTGCAAATTTCCTTGGTTTCCATGGAGTAAGAGCCGTTGCTGGGCACGTGATCTTGACATCATTGATTATTCATTTGTGGCTACAGCCAAAAGTATTGGTCGGAGAGCACGCGGTTTGCACCATTCGATTTCTCGTCACAAAATACGTCGATTAGCCTCTTACCAGCAGCATTGGAACAGTTTTTCTACTTTTGGATTTTTGCCTGTTCTTTTTTGCGAATTGAAATCGGCTACGATAACTATGTACAAATCGCGACTGGTCATTACTATGTTCAACTTTTCATTTATAAGTTATGTGCCCTTCGGTAGCCCAGACGACGTCAAATCTTTGGGCCAAGCTCATTTAACTCACCCAGCAAATGTCTTACTTCTAAGTCGAAGACAAACTCAATGTCTTTATCTACATGTAGAAAAACCACACCATTTGTATATAAAAAAAACACAAGGTACTTGATACAATCCGCTGTGAAATATACAATTGAACACTGACCCACATCAATAAGTGTGCCAAAGGATGCGGAATTGGGCCAGGCATCTCCAGCTGTTGAAAAATTGCAAATTTCCTTGGTTT
>NW_027018185.1:0-62596 GCF_032854445.1 Liolophura sinensis | reverse complement strand
GGTAGCCCAGAAGATGTCAAATCTTTGGGCCAAGCCCATTTAACTCACCCAGCAAATGTCTTACTTCTAAGTCGAAGATAAACTCAATGTCTTTATCTACATGTAGAAAAACCACACCATTTTTTATATAAAAAACACAAGGTACTTGATACAGTCTGCTGTAAAAAGTACAATTGAACACTGACCCACATCAATAAGGTGCCAAAAGATGCGCAATTGGGTCAGGCATCTCCAGCTGTTGAAAAATTGGAAATTTCCTTGGTTTCCATGGAGTAAGAGCCGTTGCTGGGCACGTGATTTTGACATAAATGATGATTCAATTGTGGCTACAGCCAAAAGTATTGGTCGGAGAGCAACGCGGTTTGCACCATTCGATTTCTCGTCACAAAATACGTCGGATTAGCCTCTTACCAGCACGATTGGAGCATTTTTTTTACTTTTGGATTTTTGCCTGGTCCTTTTGCTAATTGAAATCGGCTACATGTACTATGTACAATCGCGACTGGTCATTACTATATTCAACTTTTGATTATAAGTTATGTGCCCTTCGGTAGCCCAGAAGACGTCAAATCTTTGGGCCAAGCCCATTTAACTCACCCAGCAAATGTCTTACTTCTAAGTCGAAGATAAACTCAATGTCTTTATCTACATGTAGAAAAACCCACACCATTTTTATATAAAAAACACAAGGTACTTGATACAGTCTGCTGTAAAATGTACAATTGAACACTGACCCACATCAATAAGGTGCCAAAAGATGCGCAATTGGGTCAGGCATCTCCAGCTGTTGAAAAATTGCAAATTTCCTTGGTTTCCATGGAGTAAGAGCCGTTGCTGGGCACGTGATTTTGACATAAATGATGATTCAATTGTGGCTACAGCCAAAAGTATTGGTCGGAGAGCAACGCGGTTTGCACCATTCGATTTCTCGTCACAAAATACGTCGGATTAGCCTCTTACCAGCACGATTGGAGCATTTTTTTTACTTTTGGATTTTTGCCTGGTCCTTTTGCTAATTGAAATCGGCTACATGTACTATGTACCATCGCGACTGGTCATTACTATATTCAACTTTTGATTATAAGTTATGTGCCCTTCGGTAGCCCAGAAGATGTCAAATCTTTGGGCCAAGCCCATTTAACTCACCCAGCAAATGTCTTACTTCTAAGTCGAAGATAAACTTAATCTCTTTATCTACATGTAGAAAAACCACACCATTTTTATATAAAAACCACAAGGTACTTGATACAGTCTGCT
Source organism: Liolophura sinensis (assembly GCF_032854445.1). Classification (NCBI taxonomy): domain Eukaryota; kingdom Metazoa; phylum Mollusca; class Polyplacophora; order Chitonida; family Chitonidae; genus Liolophura; species Liolophura sinensis. Next base: position 61,339 of record NW_027018185.1, on the reverse strand, counting down.
GTAAAAAGTACAATTGAACACTGACCCACATCAATAAGGTGCCAAAAGATGCGCAATTGGGTCAGGCATCTCCAGGTGTTGAAAAATTGCAAATTTCCTTGGTTTCCATGGAGTAAGAGCCGTTGCTGGGCACGTGATTTTGACATAAATGATGATTCAATTGTGGCTACAGCCAAAAGTATTGGTCGGAGAGCAACGCGGTTTGCACCATTCGATTTCTCGTCACAAAATACGTCAGATTAGCCTCTTACCAGCAGCATTGGAACATTTTTTCCACTTTTGGATTTTTGCCTGGTCCTTTTGCTAATTGAAATCGGCTACATGTACTATGTACCATCGCGACTGGTCATTACTATATTCAACTTTTGATTATAAGTTATGTGCCCTTCGGTAGCCCAGAAGATGTCAAATCTTTGGGCCAAGCCCATTTAACTCACCCAGCAAATGTCTTACTTCTAAGTCGAAGATAAACTTAATCTCTTTATCTACATGTAGAAAAACCACACCATTTTTATATAAAAACCACAAGGTACTTGATACAGTCTGCTGTAAAAAGTACAATTGAACACTGACCCACATCAATAAGGTGCCAAAAGATGCGCAATTGGGTCAGGCATCTCCAGGTGTTGAAAAATTGGAAATTTCCTTGGTTTCCATGGAGTAAGAGCCGTTGCTGGGCACGTGATTTTTGACATTAAATGATGATTCAATTGTGGCTACAGCCAAAAGTATTGGTCGGAGAGCAACGCGGTTTGCACCATTCGATTTCTCGTCACAAAATTCGTCGGATTAGCCTCTTACCAGCAGCATTGGAACATTTTTTCCACTTTTGGATTTTTGCCTGGTCCTTTTGCTAATTGAAATCGGCTACATGTACTATGTACCATCGCGACTGGTCATTACTATATTCAACTTTTGATTATAAGTTATGTGCCCTTCGGTAGCCCAGAAGACGTCAAATCTTTGGGCCAAGCCCATTTAACTCACCCAGCAAATGTCTTACTTCTAAGTCGAAGATAAACTCAATGTCTTTATCTACATGTAGAAAAACCACACCATTTTTATATAAAAAACACAAGGTACTTGATACAGTCTGCTGTAAAAAGTACAATTGAACACTGACCCACATCAATAAGGTGCCAAAAGATGCGCAATTGGGTCAGGCATCTCCAGGTGTTGAAAAATTGCAAATTTCCTTGGTTTCCATGGAGTAAGAGCCGTTGCTGGGCACGTGATTTTGACATAAATGATGATTCAATTGTGGCTACAGCCAAAAGTATTGGTCGGAGAGCAACGCGGTTTGCACCATTCGATTTCTCGTCACAAAATACGTCGGATTAGCCTCTTACCAGCAGCATTGGAACATTTTTTCCACTTTTGGATTTTTGCCTGGTCCTTTTGCTAATTGAAATCGGCTACATGTACTATGTACAATCGCGACTGGTCATTACTATATTCAACTTTTGATTATAAGTTATGTGCCCTTCGGTAGCCCAGAAGATGTCAAATCTTTGGGCCAAGCCCATTTAACTCACCCAGCAAATGTCTTACTTCTAAGTCGAAGATAAACTTAATCTCTTTATCTACATGTAGAAAAACCACACCATTTTTATATAAAAACCACAAGGTACTTGATACAGTCTGCTGTAAAAAGTACAATTGAACACTGACCCACATCAATAAGGTGCCAAAAGATGCGCAATTGGGTCAGGCATCTCCAGGTGTTGAAAAATTGGAAATTTCCTTGGTTTCCATGGAGTAAGAGCCGTTGCTGGGCACGTGATTTTGACATAAATGATGATTCAATTGTGGCTACAGCCAAAAGTATTGGTCGGAGAGCAACGCGGTTTGCACCATTCGATTTCTCGTCACAAAATACATCGGATTAGCCTCTTACCAGCAGCATTGGAACATTTTTTCCACTTTTGGATTTTTGCCTGGTCCTTTTGCTAATTGAAATCGGCTACATGTACTATGTACAATCGCGACTGGTCATTACTATATTCAACTTTTGATTATAAGTTATGTGCCCTTCGGTAGCCCAGAAGATGTCAAATCTTTGGGCCAAGCCCATTTAACTCACCCAGCAAATGTCTTACTTCTAAGTCGAAGATAAACTTAATCTCTTTATCTACATGTAGAAAAACCACACCATTTTTATATAAAAACCACAAGGTACTTGATACAGTCTGCTGTAAAAAGTACAATTGAACACTGACCCACATCAATAAGGTGCCAAAAGATGCGCAATTGGGTCAGGCATCTCCAGGTGTTGAAAAATTGCAAATTTCCTTGGTTTCCATGGAGTAAGAGCCGTTGCTGGGCACGTGATTTTGACATAAATGATGATTCAATTGTGGCTACAGCCAAAAGTATTGGTCGGAGAGCAACGCGGTTTGCACCATTCAATTTTTCGTCACAAAATACGTCGGATTAGCCTCTTACCAGCAGCATTGGAACATTTTTTCCACTTTTGGATTTTTGCCTGGTCCTTTTGCTAATTGAAATCGGCTACATGTACTATGTACAATCGCGACTGGTCATTACTATATTCAACTTTTGATTATAAGTTATGTGCCCTTCGGTAGCCCAGAAGATGTCAAATCTTTGGGCCAAGCCCATTTAACTCACCCAGCAAATGTCTTACTTCTAAGTCGAAGATAAACTTAATCTCTTTTTCTACATGTAGAAAAACCACACCATTTTTATATAAAAACCACAAGGTACTTGATACAGTCTGCTGTAAAAAGTACAATTGAACACTGACCCACATCAATAAGGTGCCAAAAGATGCGCAATTGGGTCAGGCATCTCCAGGTGTTGAAAAATTGGAAATTTCCTTGGTTTCCATGGAGTAAGAGCCGTTGCTGGGCACGTGATTTTGACATAAATGATGATTCAATTGTGGCTACAGCCAAAAGTATTGGTCGGAGAGCAACGCGGTTTGCACCATTCGATTTCTCGTCACAAAATACGTCGGATTAGCCTCTTACCAGCAGCATTGGAACATTTTTTCCACTTTTGGATTTTTGCCTGGTCCTTTTGCTAATTGAAATCGGCTACATGTACTATGTACAAATCGCGACTGGTCATTACTATATTCAACTTTTGATTATAAGTTATGTGCCCTTCGGTAGCCCAGAAGATGTCAAATCTTTGGGCCAAGCCCATTTAACTCACCCAGCAAATGTCTTACTTCTAAGTCGAAGATAAACTTAATCTCTTTATCTACATGTAGAAAAACCACACATTTTTATATAAAAACCACAAGGTACTTGATACAGTCTGCTGTAAAAAGTACAATTGAACACTGACCCACATCAATAAGGTGCCAAAAGATGCGCAATTGGGTCAGGCATCTCCAGCTGTTGAAAAATTGCAAATTTCCTGGTTTCCATGGAGTAAAGAGCCGTTGCTGGGCACGTGATTTTGACATAAATGATGATTCAATTGTGGCTACAGCCAAAAGTATTGGTCGGAGAGCAACGCGGTTTGCACCATTCGATTTCTCGTCACAAAATACGTCAGATTAGCCTCTTACCAGCAGCATTGGAACATTTTTTCCACTTTTGGATTTTTGCCTGGTCCTTTTGCTAATTGAAATCGGCTACATGTACTATGTACAATCGCGACTGGTCATTACTATATTCAACTTTTGATTATAAGTTATGTGCCCCTTCGGTAGCCCAGAAGATGTCAAATCTTTGGGCCAAGCCCATTTAACTCACCCAGCAAATGTCTTACTTCTAAGTCGAAGATAAACTCAATGTCTTTATCTACATGTAGGAAAACCACACCCATTTTTATATAAAAAACACAAGGTACTTGATACAGTCTGCTGTAAAAAGTACAATTGAACACTGACCCACATCAATAAGGTGCCAAAAAATGCGCAATTGGGTCAGGCATCTCCAGCTGTTGAAAATTGGAAATTTCCTTGGTTTCCATGGAGTAAGAGCCGTTGCTGGGCACGTGATTTTGACATAAATGATGATTCAATTGTGGCTACAGCCAAAAGTATTGGTCGGAGAGCAACGCGGTTTGCACCATTCGATTTCTCGTCACAAAATACGTCGGATTAGCCTCTTCCAGCACGATTGAAGCATTTTTTTTGCTTTTGGATTTTTGCCTGGTCCTTTTGCTAATTGAAATCGGCTACATGTACTATGTACCATCGCGACTGGTCATTACTATATTCAACTTTTGATTATAAGTTATGTGCCCTTCGGTAGCCCAGAAGATGTCAAATCTTTGGGCCAAGCCCATTTAACTCACCCAGCAAATGTCTTACTTCTAAGTCGAAGATAAAACTTAATCTCTTTATCTACATGTAGAAAAACCACACCATTTTTATATAAAAACCACAAGGTACTTGATACAGTCTGCTGTAAAAAGTACAATTGAACACTGACCCACATCAATAAGGTGCCAAAAGATGCGCAATTGGGTCAGGCATCTCCAGCTGTTGAAAAATTGCAAATTTCCTTGGTTTCCATGGAGTAAGAGCCGTTGCTGGGCACGTGATTTTGACATAAATGATGATTCAATTGTGGCTACAGCCAAAAGTATTGGTCGGAGAGCAACGCGGTTTGCACCATTCGATTTCTCGTCACAAAATACGTCAGATTGGCCTCTTACCAGCAGCATTGGAACATTTTTTCCACTTTTGGATATTTGCCTGGTCCTTTTGCTAATTGAAATCGGCTACATGTACTATGTACAATCGCGACTGGTCATTACTATATTCAACTTTTGATTATAAGTTATGTGCCCTTCGGTAGCCCAGAAGCTGTCAAATCTTTGGGCCAAGCCCATTAACTCACCCAGCAAATGTCTTACTTCTAAGTCGAATATAAACTTAACCTCTTTATCTACATGTAGAAAAACCACACCATTTTTATATAAAAAACACAAGGTACTTGATACAGTCTGCTGTAAAAAGTACAATTGAACACTGACCCACATCAATAAGGTGCCAAAAGATGCGCAATTGGGTCAGGCATCTCCAGGTGTTGAAAAATTGGAAATTTCCTTGGTTTCCATGGAGTAAGAGCCGTTGCTGGGCACGTGATTTTGACATAAATGATGATTCAATTGTGGCTACAGCCAAAAGTATTGGTCGGAGAGCAACGCGGTTTGCACCATTCGATTTCTCGTCACAAAATACGTCGGATTAGCCTCTTACCAGCAGCATTGGAACATTTTTTCCACTTTTGGATTTTTGCCTGGTCCTTTTGCTAATTGAAATCGGCTACATGTACTATGTACAATCGCGACTGGTCATTACTATATTCAACTTTTGATTATAAGTTATGTGCCCTTCGGTAGCCCAGAAGATGTCAAATCTTTGGGCCAAGCCCATTTAACTCACCCAGCAAATGTCTTACTTCTAAGTCGAAGATAAACTCAATGTCTTTATCTACATGTAGAAAAACCACACCATTTTTATATAAAAACCACAAGGTACTTGATACAGTCTGCTGTAAAAAAGTACAATTGAACACTGACCCACATCAATAAGGTGCCAAAAGATGCGCAATTGGGTCAGGCATCTCCAGGTGTTGAAAAATTGGAAATTTCCTTGGTTTCCATGGAGTAAGAGCCGTTGCTGGGCACGTGATTTTGACATAAATGATGATTCAATTGTGGCTACAGCCAAAAGTATGGTCGGAGAGCAACGCGGTTGCACCATTCGATTTCTCGTTACAAAATACGTCGGATTAGCCTCTTACCAGCAGCATTGGAACATTTTTTTCCACTTTTGGATTTTTGCCTGGTCCTTTTGCTCATTGAAATCGGCTACATGTACTATGTACAATCGCGACTGGTCATTACTATATTCAACTTTTGATTATAAGTTATGTGCCCTTCGGTAGCCCAGAAGATGTCAAATCTTTGGGCCAAGCCCATTTAACTCACCCAGCAAATGTCTTACTTCTAAGTCGAAGATAAACTCAATGTCTTTATCTACATGTAGAAAAACCACACCATTTTTATATAAAAAACACAAGGTACTTGATACAGTCTGCTGTAAAAAGTACAATTGAACACTGACCCACATCAATAAGGTGCCAAAGATGCGCAATTGGGTCAGGCATCTCCAGCTGTTGAAAAATTGGAAATTTCCTTGGTTTCCATGGAGTAAGAGCCGTTGCTGGGCACGTGATTTTGACATAAATGATGATTCAATTGTGGCTACAGCCAAAAGTATTGGTCGGAGAGCAACGCGGTTTGCACCATTGGATTTCTCGTCACAAAATACGTCGGATTAGCCTCTTACCAGCACGATTGGAGCATTTTTTCCACTTTTGGATTTTTGCCTGGTCCTTTTGCTAATTGAAATCGGCTACATGTACTATGTACCATCGCGACTGGTCATTACTATATTCAACTTTTGATTATAAGTTATGTGCCCTTCGGTAGCCCAGAAGATGTCAAATCTTTGGGCCAAGCCCATTTAACTCACCCAGCAAATGTCTTACTTCTAAGTCGAAGATAAACTCAATGTCTTTATCTACATGTAGAAAAACCACACCATTTTTATATAAAAACCACAAGGTACTTGATACAGTCTGCTGTAAAAAGTACAATTGAACACTGACCCACATCAATAAGGTGCCAAAAGATGCGCAATTGGGTCAGGCATCTCCAGGTGTTGAAAAATTGGAAATTTCCTTGGTTTCCATGGAGTAAGAGCCGTTGCTGGGCACGTGATTTTTGACATAAATGATGATTCAATTGTGGCTACAGCCAAAAGTATTGGTCGGAGAGCAAGGCGGTTTGCACCATTCGATTTCTCGTTACAAAATACGTCGGATTAGCCTCTTACCAGCAGCATTGGAACATTTTTTCCACTTTTGGATTTTTGCCTGGTCCTTTTTGCTCATTGAAATCGGCTACATTGTACTATGTACAATCGCGACTGGTCATTACTATATTCAACTTTTGATTATAAGTTATGTGCCCTTCGGTAGCCCAGAAGATGTCAAATCTTTGGGCCAAGCCCATTTAACTCACCCAGCAAATGTCTTACTTCTAAGTCGAAGATAAACTCAATGTCTTTATCTACATGTAGAAAAACCACACCATTTTTATATAAAAAACACAAGGTACTTGATACAGTCTGCTGTAAAAAGTACAATTGAACACTGACCCACATCAATAAGGTGCCAAAAGATGCGCAATTGGGTCAGGCATCTCCAGCTGTTGAAAAATTGCAAATTTCCTTGGTTTCCATGGAGTAAGAGCCGTTGCTGGGCACGTGATTTTGACATAAATGATGATTCAATTGTGGCTACAGCCAAAAGTATTGGTCGGAGAGCAACGCGGTTTGCACCATTCGATTTCTCGTCACAAAATACGTCGGATTAGCCTCTTACCAGGCACGATTGGAGCATTTTTTTACTTTTGGATTTTTTGCCTGGTCCTTTTGCTAATTGAAATCGGCTACATGTACTATGTACCATCGCGGACTGGTCATTACTATATTCAACTTTTGATTATAAGTTATGTGCCCTTCGGTAGCCCAGAAGACGTCAAATCTTTGGGCCAAGCCCATTTAACTCATCCAGCAAATGTCTTACTTCTAAGTCGAAGATAAACTCAATGTCTTTATCTACATGTAGAAAAACCACACCATTTTTATATAAAAAACACAAGGTACTTGATACAGTCTGCTGTAAAAAGTACAATTGAACACTGACCCACATCAATAAGGTGCCAAAAGATGCGCCATTGGGTCAGGCATCTCCAGGTGTTGAAAAATTGGAAATTTCCTTGGTTTCCATGGAGTAAGAGCCGTTGCTGGGCACGTGATTTTGACATAAATGATGATTCAATTGTGGCTACAGCCAAAAGTATTGGTCGGAGAGCAGCGCGGTTTGCACCATTCGATTTCTCGTCACAAAATACGTCGGATTAGCCTCTTACCAGCAGCATTGGAGCATTTTTTCCACTTTTGGATTTTTGCCTGGTCCTTTTGCTAATTGAAATCGGCTTACATGTACTATGTACCATCGCGACTGGTCATTACTATATTCAACTTTTGATTATAAGTTATCTTCGGTAGCCCAGAAGACGTCAAATCTTTGGGCCAAGCCCATTTAACTCACCCAGCAAATGTCTTACTTCTAAGTCGAAGATAAACTCAATGTCTTTATCTACATGTAGAAAAACCACACCATTTTTATATAAAAAACACAAGGTACTTGATACAGTCTGCTGTAAAAAGTACAATTAAACACTGACCCACATCAATAAGGTGCCAAAAGATGCGCAATTGGGTCAGGCATCTCAAGCTGTTGAAAAAATTGCAAATTTCCTTGGTTTCCATGGAGTAAGAGCCGTTGCTGGGCACGTGATTTTGACATAAATGATGATTCAATTGTGGCTACAGCCAAAAGTATTGGTCGGAGAGCAACGCGGTTTGCACCATTCGATTTCTCGTCACAAAATACGTCAGATTAGCCTCTTACCAGCAGCATTGGAGCATTTTTTTACTTTTGGATTTTTGCCTGGTCCTTTTGCTAATTGAAATCGGCTACATGTACTATGTACAATCGCGACTGGTCATTACTATATTCAACTTTTGATTATAAGTTATGTGCCCTTCGGTAGCCCAGAAGACGTCAAATCTTTGGGCCAAGCCCATTTAACTCACCCAGCAAATGTCTTACTTCTAAGTCGAAGATAAACTCAATGTCTTTATCTACATGTAGAAAAACCACACCATTTTTATATAAAAAAACACAAGGTACTTGATACAGTCTGCTGTAAAAAGTACAATTGAACACTGACCCACATCAATAAGGTGCCAAAAGATGCGCCATTGGGTCAGGCATCTCCAGGTGTTGAAAAATTGCAAATTTCCTTGGTTTCCATGGAGTAAGAGCCGTTGCTGGGCACGTGATTTTGACATAAATGATGATTCAATTGTGGCTACAGCCAAAAGTATTGGTCGGAGAGCAGCGCGGTTTGCACCATTCGATTTCTCGTCACAAAATACGTCGGATTAGCCTCTTACCAGCAGCATTGGAGCATTTTTTCCACTTTTGGATTTTTGCCTGGTCCTTTTGCTAATTGAAATCGGCTACATGTACTATGTACCATCGCGACTGGTCATTACTATATTCAACTTTTGATTATAAGTTTATGTGCCCTTCGGTAGCCCAGAAGACGTCAAATCTTTGGGCCAAGCCCATTTAACTCACCAGCAAATGTCTTACTTCTAAGTCGAAGATAAACTCAATATCTTTATCTACATGTAGAAAAACCACACCATTTTTATATAAAAAACACAAGGTACTTGATACAGTCTGCTGTAAAAAGTACAATTGAACACTGACCCACATCAATAAGGTGCCAAAAGATGCGCAATTGGGTCAGGCATCTCAAGCTGTTGAAAAATTGCAAATTTCCTTGGTTTCCATGGAGTAAGAGCCGTTGCTGGGCACGTGATTTTGACATAAATGATGATTCAATTGTGGCTACAGCCAAAAGTATTGGTCGGAGAGCAACGCGGTTTGCACCATTCGATTTCTCGTCACAAAATACGTCGGATTAGCCTCTTACCAGCACGATTGGAGCATTTTTTTTACTTTGGATTTTTGCCTGGTCCTTTTGCTAATTGAAATCGGCTACATGTACTATGTACCATCGCGACTGGTCATTACTATATTCAACTTTTGATTATAAGTTATGTGCCCTTCGGTAGCCCAGAAGATGTCAAATCTTTGGGCCAAGCCCATTTAACTCACCCAGCAAATGTCTTACTTCTAAGTCGAAGATAAACTTAATCTCTTTATCTACATGTAGAAAAACCACACCATTTTTATATAAAAACCACAAGGTACTTGATACAGTCTGCTGTAAAAAGTACAATTGAACACTGACCCACATCATAAGGTGCCAAAAGATGCGCAATTGGGTCAGGCATCTCCAGGTGTTGAAAAATTGCAAATTTCCTTGGTTTCCGGAGAGCAACGCGGTTTGCACCATTCGATTTCTCGTCACAAAATGCGTCGGATTAGCCTCTTACCAGCAGCATTGGAACATTTTTCCACTTTTGGATTTTTGCCTGGTCCTTTTGCTAATTGAAATCGGCTACATGTACTATGTACAATCGCGACTGGTCATTACTATATTCAACTTTTGATTATAAGTTATGTGCCCTTCGGTAGCCCAGAAGATGTCAAATCTTTGGGCAAGCCCATTTAACTCACCCAGCAAATGTCTTACTTCTAAGTCGAAGATAAACTCAATGTCTTTATCTACATGTAGAAAAACCACACCATTTTTATATAAAAAACACAAGGTACTTGATACAGTCTGCTGTAAAAAGTACAATTGAACACTGACCCACATCAATAAGGTGCCAAAAGATGCGCAATTGGGTCAGGCATCTCCAGCTGTTGAAAAATTGGAAATTTCCTTGGTTTCCATGGAGTAAGAGCCGTTGCTGGGCACGTGATTTTGACATAAATGATGATTCAATTGTGGCTACAGCCAAAAGTATTGGTCGGAGAGCAACGCGGTTTGCACCATTCGATTTCTCGTCACAAAATACGTCGGATTAGCCTCTTACCAGCACGATTGGAGCATTTTTTTTACTTTTGGATTTTTGCCTGGTCCTTTTTGCTAATTGAAATCGGCTACATGTACTATGTACCATCGCGACTGGTCATTACTATATTCAACTTTTGATTATAAGTTATGTGCCCTTCGGTAGCCCAGAAGACGTCAAATCTTTGGGCCAAGCCCATTTAACTCACCCAGCAAATGTCTTACTTCTAAGTCGAAGATAAACTTAATCTCTTTATCTACATGTAGAAAAACCACACCATTTTTATATAAAAAACACAAGGTACTTGATACAGTCTGCTGTAAAAAGTACAATTGAACACTGACCCACATCAATAAGGTGCCAAAAGATGCGCAATTGGGCCAGGCATCTCCAGGTGTTGAAAAATTGTAAATTTCCTTGGTTTCCATGGAGTAAGAGCCGTTGCTGGGCACGTGATTTTGACATAATTGATGATTCAATTGTGGCTACAGCCAAAAGTATTGGTCGGAGAGCAACGCGGTTTGCACCATTCGATTTCTCGTCACAAAATACGTCGGATTAGCTCTTACCAGCAGCATTGGAACATTTTTTCCACTTTTGGATTTTTGCCTGGTCCTTTTGCTAATTGAAATCGGCTACATGTACTATGTACAATCGTGACTGGTCATTACTATATTCAACTTTTGATTATAAGTTATGTGCCCTTCGGTAGCCCAGAAGACGTCAAATCTTTGGGCCAAGCCCATTTAACTCACCCAGCAAATGTCTTACTTCTAAGTCGAAGATAAACTCAATGTCTTTATCTACATGTAGAAAAACCACACCATTTTTATATAAAAAACACAAGGTACTTGATACAGTCTGCTGTTAAAAGTACAATTGAACACTGACCCACATCAATAAGGTGCCAGAAGATGCGCAATTGGGCCAGGCATCTCCAGGTGTTGAAAAATTGTAAATTTCCTTGGTTTCCATGGAGTATGAGCCGTTTCTGGGCACGTGATTTTGACATAATTGATGATTCAATTGTGGCTACAGCCAAAAGTATTGGTCGGAGAGCAACACAGCTTGCACCATTCGATTTCTCGTCACAAAATACGTCGGATTAGCCTCTTACCAGCAGCATTGGAACATTTTTTCCACTTTTGGATTTTTGCCTGGTCCTTTTTGCTAATTGAAATCGGCTACATGTACTATGTACAATCGCGACTGGTCATTACTATATTCAACTTTTGATTATAAGTTATGTGCCCTTCGGTAGCCCAGAAGATGTCAAATCTTTGGGCCAAGCCCATTTAACTCACCCAGCAAATGTCTTACTTCTAAGTCGAAGATAAACTCAATGTCTTTATCTACATGTAGAAAAACCACACCATTTTTATATAAAAAACACAAGGTACTTGATACAGTCTGCTGTAAAAAGTACAATTGAACACTGACCCACATCAATAAGGTGCCAAAAGATGCGCAATTGGGTCAGGCATCTCAGCTGTTGAAAAATTGCAAATTTCCTTGGTTTCCATGGAGTAAGAGCCGTTGCTGGGCACGTGATTTTGACATAAATGATGATTCCAATTGTGGCTACAGCCAAAAGTATTGGTCGGAGAGCAACGCGGTTTGCACCATTCGATTTCTCGTCACAAAATACGTCGGATTAGCCTCTTACCAGCACGATTGGAGCATTTTTTTTTACTTTGGATTTTGCCTGGTCCTTTTGCTAATTGAAATCGGCTACATGTTCTATGTACCATCGCGAATGGTCATTACTATATTCAACTTTTGATTATAAGTTATGTGCCCTTCGGTAGCCCAGAAGACGTCAAATCTTTGGGCCAAGCCCATTTTACTCACCCAGCAAATGTCTTACTTCTAAGTCGAAGATAAACTCAATGTCTTTATCTACATGTAGAAAAACCACACCATTTTTATATAAAAAACACAAGGTACTTGATACAGTCTGCTGTAAAAAGTACAATTTGAACACTGACCCACATCAATAAGGTGCCAAAAGATGCGCAATTGGGTCAGGCATCTCCAGGTGTTGAAAAATTGTAAATTTCCTTGGTTTCCATGGAGTAAGAGCCGTTGCTGGGCACGTGATTTTGACACAATTGATCATTCAATTGTGGCCTACAGCCAAAAGTATTGGTCGGAGAGCAACGCGGTTTGCACCATTCGATTTCTCGTCACAAAATACGTCGGATTAGCCTCTTACCAGCAGCATTGGAACATTTTTTCCACTTTTGGATTTTTGCCTGGTCCTTTTGCTAATTGAAATCGGCTACATGTACTATGTACCATCGCGACTGGTCATTACTATATTCAACTTTTGATTATAAGTTATGTGCCCTTCGGTAGCCCAGAAGACGTCAAATCTTTGGGCCAAGCCCATTTCACTCACCCAGCAAATGTCTTACTTCTAAGTCGAAGATAAACTTAATCTCTTTATCTACATGTAGAAAAACCACACCATTTTTATATAAAAAACACAAGGTACTTGATACAGTCTGCTGTAAAAAGAACAATTGAACACTGACCCACATCAATAAGGTGCCAAAAGATGCGCAATTGGGTCAGGCATCTCCAGGTGTTGAAAAATTGGAAATTTCCTTGGTTTCCATGGAGTAAGAGCCGTTGCTGGGCACGTGATTTTGACATAAATGATGATTCAATTGTGGCTACAGCCAAAAGTATTGGTCGGAGAGCAACGCGGTTTGCACCATTCGATTTCTCGTCACAAAATACGTCGGATTAGCCTCTTACCAGCAGCATTGGAACAGTTTTTCCACTTTTGGATTTTTGCCTGGTCCTTTTGCTAATTGAAATCGGCTACATGTACTATGTACAATCGCGACTGGTCATTACTATATTCAACTTTTGATTATAAGTTATGTGCCCTTCGGTAGCCCAGAAGATGTCAAATCTTTGGGCCAAGCCCATTTAACTCACCCAGCAAATGTCTTACTTCTAAGTCGAAGATAAACTCAATGTCTTTATCTACATGTAGAAAAACCACACCATTTTTATATAAAAAACACAAGGTACTTGATACAGTCTGCTGTAAAATGTACAATTGAACACTGACCCACATCAATAAGGTGCCAAAAGATGCGCAATTGGGTCAGGCATCTCCAGCTGTTGAAAAATTGGAAATTTCCTTGGTTTCCATGGAGTAAGAGCCGTTGCTGGGCACGTGATTTTGACATAAATGATGATTCAATTGTGGCTACAGCCAAAAGTATTGGTCGGAGAGCAACGCGGTTTGCACCATTCGATTTCTCGTCACAAAATACGTCGGATTAGCCTCTTACCAGCACGATTGGAGCATTTTTTTTACTTTTGGATTTTTGCCTGGTCCTTTTGCTAATTGAAATCGGCTACATGTACTATGTACCATCGCGACTGGTCATTACTATATTCAACTTTTGATTATAAGTTATGTGCCCTTCGGTAGCCCAGAAGACGTCAAATCTTTGGGCCAAGCCCATTTAACTCACCCAGCAAATGTCTTACTTCTAAGTCGAAGATAAACTCAATGTCTTTATCTACATGTAGAAAAACCACACCATTTTTATATAAAAAACACAAGGTACTTGATACAGTCTGTTGTAAAAAGTACAATTGAACACTGACCCACATCAATAAGGTGCCAAAAGATGCGCAATTGGGTCAGGCATCTCCAGGTGTTGAAAAATTGTAAATTTCCTTGGTTTCCATGGAGTAAGAGCCGTTGCTGGGCATGTGATTTTGACATAATTGATGATTCAATTGTGTCTACAGCCAAAAGTATTGCTCGGAGAGCAACGCGGTTTGCACCATTCGATTTCTCGTCACAAAATACGTCGGATTAGCCTCTTACCAGCAGCATTGGAACATTTTTTCCACTTTTGGATATTTGCCTGGTCCTTTTGCTAATTGAAATCGGCTACATGTACTATGTACAATCGCGACTGGTCATTACTATATTCATCTTTTGATTATAAGTTATGTGCCCTTCGGTAGCCCAGAAGATGTCAAATCTTTGGGCCAAGCCCATTTAACTCACCCAGCAAATGTCTTACTTCTAAGTCGAAGATAAACTTAATCTCTTTATCTACATGTAGAAAAACCACACCATTTTTATATAAAAACCACAAGGTACTTGATACAGTCTGCTGTAAAAAGTACAATTGAACACTGACCCACATCAATAAGGTGCCAAAAGATGCGCAATTGGGTCAGGCATCTGCAGCTGTTGAAAAAATGCAAATTTCCTTGGTTTCCATGGAGTAAGAGCCGTTGCTGGGCACGTGATTTTGACATAAATGATGATTCAATTGTGGCTACAGCCAAAAGTATTGGTCGGAGAGCAACGCGGTTTGCACCATTCGATTTCTCGTCACAAAATACGTCGGATTAGCCTCTTACCAGCAGCATTGGAGCATTTTTTCCACTTTTGGATTTTTGCCTGGTCCTTTTGCTAATTGAAATCGGCTACATGTACTATGTACCATCGCGACTGGTCATTACTATATTCAACTTTTGATTATAAGTTATGTGCCCTTCGGTAGCCCAGAAGCTGTCAAATCTTTGGGCCAAGCCCATTTAACTCACCCAGCAAATGTCTTACTTCTAAGTCGAAGATAACTCAATGTCTTTATCTACATGTAGAAAAAACCACACCATTTTTATATAAAAAACACAAGGTACTTGATACAGTCTGCTGTAAAAAGTACAATTGAACACTGACCCACATCAATAAGGTGCCAAAAGATGCGCAATTGGGTCAGGCATCTCCAGGTGTTGAAAAATTGGAAATTTCCTTGGTTTCCATGAGTAAGAGCCGTTGCTGGGCACGTGATTTTGACATAAATGATGATTTCAATTGTGGCTACAGCCAAAAGTATTGGTCGGAGAGCAACGCGGTTTGCACCATTCGATTTCTCGTCACAAAATACGTCGGATTAGCCTCTTACCAGCAGCATTGGAACATTTTTTTCCACTTTTGGATTTTTGCCTGGTCCTTTTGCTAATTGAAATCGCTACATGTACTATGTACAATCGCGACTGGTCATTACTATATTCAACTTTTGATTATAAGTTATGTGCCCTTCGGTAGCCCCAGAAGATGTCAAATCTTTGGGCCAAGCCCATTTAACTCACCCAGCAAATGTCTTACTTCTAAGTCGAAGATAAACTCAATGTCTTTATCTACATGTAGAAAAACCACACCATTTTTATATAAAAAACACAAGGTACTTGATACAGTCTGCTGTAAAAAGTACAATTGAACACTGACCCACATCAATAAGGTGCCAAAAGATGCGCAATTGGGTCAGGCATCTCCAGCTGTTGAAAAATTGCAAATTTCCTTGGTTTCCATGGAGTAAGAGCCGTTGCTGGGCACGTGATTTTGACATAAATGATGATTCAATTGTGGCTACAGCCAAAAGTATTGGTCGGAGAGCAACGCGGTTTGCACCATTCGATTTCTCGTCACAAAATACGTCGGATTAGCCTCTTACCAGCACGATTGGAGCATTTTTTTTACTTTTGGATTTTTGCCTGGTCCTTTTGCTAATTGAAATCGGCTACATGTACTATGTACCATCGCGACTGGTCATTACTATATTCAACTTTTGATTATAAGTTATGTGCCCTTCGGTAGCCCAGAAGACGTCAAATCTTTGGGCCAAGCCCATTTAACTCACCCAGCAAATGTCTTACTTCTAAGTCGAAGATAAACTCAATGTCTTTATCTACATGTAGAAAAACCACACCATTTTTATATAAAAAACACAAGGTACTTGATACAGTCTGCTGTAAAAAGTACAATTGAACACTGACCCACATCAATAAGGTGCCAAAAGATGCGCAATTGGGTCAGGCATCTCCAGCTGTTGAAAAATTGCAAATTTCCTTGGTTTCCATGGAGTAAGAGCCGTTGCTGGGCACGTGATTTTGACATAAATGATGATTCAATTGTGGCTACAGCCAAAAGTATTGGTCGGAGAGCAACGCGGTTTGCACCATTCGATTTCTCGTCACAAAATACGTCAGATTAGCCTCTTACCAGCAGCATTGGAACATTTTTTCCACTTTTGGATTTTTGCCTGGTCCTTTTGCTAATTGAAATCGGCTACATGTACTATGTACAATCGCGACTGGTCATTACTATATTCAACTTTTGATTATAAGTTATGTGCCCTTCGGTAGCCCAGAAGATGTCAAATCTTTGGGCCAAGCCCATTTAACTCACCCAGCAAATGTCTTACTTCTAAGTCGAAGATAAACTTAATCTCTTTATCTACATGTAGAAAAACCACACCATTTTTATATAAAAAACACAAGGTACTTGATACAGTCTGCTGTAAAAAGTACAATTGAACACTGACCCACATCAATAAGGTGCCAAAAGATGCGCAATTGGGCCAGGCATCTCCAGGTGTTGAAAAATTGTAAATTTCCTTGGTTTCCATGGAGTAAGAGCCGTTGCTGGGCACGTGATTTTGACATAATTGATGATTCAATTGTGGCTACAGCCAAAAGTATTGGTCGGAGAGCAACGTGGTTTGCACCATTCGATTTCTCGTCACAAAATACGTCGGATTAGCCTCTTACCAGCAGCATTGGAACATTTTTTCCACTTTTGGATTTTTGCCTGGTCCTTTTGCTAATTGAAATCGGCTACATGTACTATGTACCATCGCGACTGGTCATTACTATATTCAACTTTTGATTATAAGTTATGTGCCCTTCGGTAGCCCAGAAGACGTCAAATCTTTGGGCCAAGCCCATTTTACTCACCCAGCAAATGTCTTACTTCTAAGTCGAAGATAAACTCAATGTCTTTATCTACATGTAGAAAAACCACACCATTTTTATATAAAAAACACAAGGTACTTGATACAGTCTGCTGTAAAAAGTACAATTGAACACTGACCCACATCAATAAGGTGCCAAAAGATGCGCAATTGGGTCAGGCATCTCCAGGTGTTGAAAAATTGTAAATTTCCTTGGTTTCCATGGAGTAAGAGCCGTTGCTGGGCACGTGATTTTGACATAATTGATGATTCAATTGTGGCGACAGCCAAAAGTATTGGTCGGAGAGCAACGCGGTTTGCACCATTCGATTTCTCGTCACAAAATACGTCGGATTAGCCTCTTACCAGCAGCATTGGAACATTTTTTCCACTTTTGGATTTTTGCCTGGTCCTTTTGCTAATTGAAATCGGCTACATGTACTATGTACCATCGCGACTGGTCATTACTATATTCAACTTTTGATTATAAGTTATGTGCCCTTCGGTAGCCCAGAAGACGTCAAATCTTTGGGCCAAGCCCATTTCACTCACCCAGCAAATGTCTTACTTCTAAGTCGAAGATAAACTTAATCTCTTTATCTACATGTAGAAAAACCACACCATTTTTATATAAAAAAACACAAGGTACTTGATACAGTCTGCTGTAAAAAGAACAATTGAACACTGACCCACATCAATAAGGTGCCAAAAGATGCGCAATTGGGTCAGGCATCTCCAGGTGTTGAAAAATTGGAAATTTCCTTGGTTTCCATGGAGTAAGAGCCGTTGCTGGGCACGTGATTTTGACATAAATGATGATTCAATTGTGGCTACAGCCAAAAGTATTGGTCGGAGAGCAACGCGGTTTGCACCATTCGATTTCTCGTCACAAAATACGTCGGATTAGCCTCTTACCAGCAGCATTGGAACATTTTTTCCACTTTTGGATTTTTGCCTGGTCCTTTTGCTAATTGAAATCGGCTACATGTACTATGTACAATCGCGACTGGTCATTACTATATTCAACTTTTGATTATAAGTTATGTGCCCTTCGGTAGCCCAGAAGATGTCAAATCTTTGGGCCAAGCCCATTTAACTCACCCAGCAAATGTCTTACTTCTAAGTCGAAGATAAACTCAATGTCTTTATCTACATGTAGAAAAACCACACCATTTTTATATAAAAAACACAAGGTACTTGATACAGTCTGCTGTAAAATGTACAATTGAACACTGACCCACATCAATAAGGTGCCAAAAGATGCGCAATTGGGTCAGGCATCTCCAGCTGTTGAAAAATTGGAAATTTCCTTGGTTTCCATGGAGTAAGAGCCGTTGCTGGGCACGTGATTTTGACATAAATGATGATTCAATTGTGGCTACAGCCAAAAGTATTGGTCGGAGAGCAACGCGGTTTGCACCATTCGATTTCTCGTCACAAAATACGTCGGATTAGCCTCTTACCAGCACGATTGGAGCATTTTTTTTACTTTTGGATTTTTGCCTGTTCCTTTTGCTAATTGAAATCGGCTACATGTACTATGTACCATCGCGACTGGTCATTACTATATTCAACTTTTGATTATAAGTTATGTGCCCTTCGGTAGCCCAGAAGACGTCAAATCTTTGGGCCAAGCCCATTTAACTCACCCAGCAAATGTCTTACTTCTAAGTCGAAGATAAACTCAATGTCTTTATCTACATGTAGAAAAACCACACCATTTTTATATAAAAAACACAAGGTACTTGATACAGTCTGCTGTAAAAAGTACAATTGAACACTGACCCACATCAATAAGGTGCCAAAAGATGCGCAATTGGGTCAGGCATCTCCAGGTGTTGAAAAATTGTAAATTTCCTTGGTTTCCATGGAGTAAGAGCCGTTGCTGGGCATGTGATTTTGACATAATTGATGATTCAATTGTGTCTACAGCCAAAAGTATTGCTCGGAGAGCAACG
Organism: Liolophura sinensis; assembly: GCF_032854445.1. Classification (NCBI taxonomy): domain Eukaryota; kingdom Metazoa; phylum Mollusca; class Polyplacophora; order Chitonida; family Chitonidae; genus Liolophura; species Liolophura sinensis. The sequence continues at coordinate 42,038 of NW_027018185.1, read as the reverse complement.
CGGTTTGCACCATTCGATTTCTCGTCACAAAATACGTCGGATTAGCCTCTTACCAGCAGCATTGGAACATTTTTTCCACTTTTGGATATTTGCCTGGTCCTTTTGCTAATTGAAATCGGCTACATGTACTATGTACAATCGCGACTGGTCATTACTATATTCATCTTTTGATTATAAGTTATGTGCCCTTCGGTAGCCCAGAAGATGTCAAATCTTTGGGCCAAGCCCATTTAACTCACCCAGCAAATGTCTTACTTCTAAGTCGAAGATAAACTTAATCTCTTTATCTACATGTAGAAAAACCACACCATTTTTATATAAAAACCACAAGGTACTTGATACAGTCTGCTGTAAAAAGTACAATTGAACACTGACCCACATCAATAAGGTGCCAAAAGATGCGCAATTGGGTCAGGCATCTGCAGCTGTTGAAAAATTGCAAATTTCCTTGGTTTCCATGGAGTAAGAGCCGTTGCTGGGCACGTGATTTTGACATAAATGATGATTCAATTGTGGCTACAGCCAAAAGTATTGGTCGGAGAGCAACGCGGTTTGCACCATTCGATTTCTCGTCACAAAATACGTCGGATTAGCCTCTTACCAGCAGCATTGGAGCATTTTTTCCACTTTTGGATTTTTGCCTGGTCCTTTTGCTAATTGAAATCGGCTACATGTACTATGTACCATCGCGACTGGTCATTACTATATTCAACTTTTGATTATAAGTTATGTGCCCTTCGGTAGCCCAGAAGATGTCAAATCTTTGGGCCAAGCCCATTTAACTCACCCAGCAAATGTCTTACTTCTAAGTCGAAGATAAACTCAATGTCTTTATCTACATGTAGAAAAACCACACCATTTTTATATAAAAAACACAAGGTACTTGATACAGTCTGCTGTAAAAAGTACAATTGAACACTGACCCACATCAATAAGGTGCCAAAAGATGCGCAATTGGGTCAGGCATCTCCAGCTGTTGAAAAATTGGAAATTTCCTTGGTTTCCATGGAGTAAGAGCCGTTGCTGGGCACGTGATTTTGACATAAATGATGATTCAATTGTGGCTACAGCCAAAAGTATTGGTCGGAGAGCAACGCGGTTTGCACCATTCGATTTCTCGTCACAAAATACGTCGGATTAGCCTCTTACCAGCAGCATTGGAACATTTTTTCCACTTTTGGATATTTGCCTGGTCCTTTTGCTAATTGAAATCGGCTACATGTACTATGTACAATCGCGACTGGTCATTACTATATTCATCTTTTGATTATAAGTTATGTGCCCTTCGGTAGCCCAGAAGATGTCAAATCTTTGGGCCAAGCCCATTTAACTCACCCAGCAAATGTCTTACTTCTAAGTCGAAGATAAACTTAATCTCTTTATCTACATGTAGAAAAACCACACCATTTTTATATAAAAACCACAAGGTACTTGATACAGTCTGCTGTAAAAAGTACAATTGAACACTGACCCACATCAATAAGGTGCCAAAAGATGCGCAATTGGGTCAGGCATCTGCAGCTGTTGAAAAATTGCAAATTTCCTTGGTTTCCATGGAGTAAGAGCCGTTGCTGGGCACGTGATTTTGACATAAATGATGATTCAATTGTGGCTACAGCCAAAAGTATTGGTCGGAGAGTAACACGGTTTGCACCATTCGATTTCTCGTCACAAAATACGTCGGATTAGCCTCTTACCAGCAGCATTGGAGCATTTTTTCCACTTTTGGATTTTTGCCTGGTCCTTTTGCTAATTGAAATCGGCTACATGTACTATGTACCATCGCGACTGGTCATTACTATATTCAACTTTTGATTATAAGTTATGTGCCCTTCGGTAGCCCAGAAGATGTCAAATCTTTGGGCCAAGCCCATTTAACTCACCCAGCAAATGTCTTACTTCTAAGTCGAAGATAAACTCAATGTCTTTATCTACATGTAGAAAAACCACACCATTTTTATATAAAAAACACAAGGTACTTGATACAGTCTGCTGTAAAAAGTACAATTGAACACTGACCCACATCAATAAGGTGCCAAAAGATGCGCAATTGGGTCAGGCATCTCCAGCTGTTGAAAAATTGGAAATTTCCTTGGTTTCCATGGAGTAAGAGCCGTTGCTGGGCACGTGATTTTGACATAAATGATGATTCAATTGTGGCTACAGCCAAAAGTATTGGTCGGAGAGCAACGCGGTTTGCACCATTCGATTTCTCGTCACAAAATACTTCGGATTAGCCTCTTACCAGCAGCATTGGAACATTTTTTCCACTTTTGGATTTTTGCCTGGTCCTTTTGCTAATTGAAATCGGCTACATGTACTATGTACAATCGCGACTGGTCATTACTATATTCAACTTTTGATTATAAGTTATGTGCCCTTCGGTAGCCCAGAAGATGTCAAATCTTTGGGCCAAGCCCATTTAACTCACCCAGCAAATGTCTTACTTCTAAGTCGAAGATAATCTTAATCTCTTTATCTACATGTAGAAAAACCACACCATTTTTATATAAAAAACACAAGGTACTTGATACAGTCTGCTGTAAAAAGTACAATTGAACACTGACCCACATCAATAAGGTGCCAAAAGATGCGCAATTGGGTCAGGCATCTCCAGGTGTTGAAAAATTGGAAATTTCCTTGGTTTCCATGGAGTAAGAGCCGTTGCTGGGCACGTGATTTTGACATAAATGATGATTCAATTGTGGCTACAGCCAAAAGTATTGGTCGGAGAGCAACGCGGTTTGCACCATTCGATTTCTCGTCACAAAATACGTCGGATTAGCCTCTTACCAGCAGCATTGGAACATTTTTTCCACTTTTGGATTTTTGCCTGGTCCTTTTGCTAATTGAAATCGGCTACATGTACTATGTACAATCGCGACTGGTCATTACTATATTCAACTTTTGATTATAAGTTATGTGCCCTTCGGTAGCCCAGAAGATGTCAAATCTTTGGGCCAAGCCCATTTAACTCACCCAGCAAATGTCTTACTTCTAAGTCGAAGATAAACTCAATGTCTTTATCTACATGTAGAAAAACCACACCATTTTTATATAAAAAACACAAGGTACTTGATACAGTCTGCTGTAAAAAGTACAATTGAACACTGACCCACATCAATAAGGTGCCAAAAGATGCGCAATTGGGTCAGGCATCTCCAGCTGTTGAAAAATTGCAAATTTCCTTGGTTTCCATGGAGTAAGAGCCGTTGCTGGGCACGTGATTTTGACATAAATGATGATTCAATTGTGGCTACAGCCAAAAGTATTGGTCGGAGAGCAACGCGGTTTGCACCATTCGATTTCTCGTCACAAAATACGTCGGATTAGCCTCTTACCAGCACGATTGGAGCATTTTTTTTACTTTTGGATTTTTGCCTGGTCCTTTTGCTAATTGAAATCGGCTACATGTACTATGTACCATCGCGACTGGTCATTACTATATTCAACTTTTGATTATAAGTTATGTGCCCTTCGGTAGCCCAGAAGATGTCAAATCTTTGGGCCAAGCCCATTTAACTCACCCAGCAAATGTCTTACTTCTAAGTCGAAGATAAACTTAATCTCTTTATCTACATGTAGAAAAACCACACCATTTTTATATAAAAACCACAAGGTACTTGATACAGTCTGCTGTAAAAAGTACAATTGAACACTGACCCACATCAATAAGGTGCCAAAAGATGCGCAATTGGGTCAGGCATCTCCAGGTGTTGAAAAATTGCAAATTTCCTTGGTTTCCATGGAGTAAGAGCCGTTGCTGGGCACGTGATTTTGACATAAATGATGATTAAATTGTGGCTACAGCCAAAAGTATTGGTCGGAGAGCAACGCGGTTTGCACCATTCGATTTCTCGTCACAAAATACGTCAGATTAGTCTCTTACCAGCAGCATTGGAACATTTTTTCCACTTTTGGATTTTTGCCTGGTCCTTTTGCTAATTGAAATCGGCTACATGTACTATGTACAATCGCGACTGGTCATTACTATATTCAACTTTTGATTATAAGTTATGTGCCCTTCGGTAGCCCAGAAGCTGTCAAATCTTTGGGCCAAGCCCATTTAACTCACCCAGCAAATGTCTTACTTCTAAGTCGAAGATAAACTCAATGTCTTTATCTACATGTAGAAAAATCACACCATTTTTATATAAAAAACACAAGGTACTTGATACAGTCTGCTGTAAAAAGTACAATTGAACACTGACCCACATCAATAAGGTGCCAGAAGATGCGCAATTGGGTCAGGCATCTCCAGGTGTTGAAAAATTGCAAATTTCCTTGGTTTCCATGGAGTAAGAGCCGTTGCTGGGCACGTGATTTTGACATAAATGATGATTCAATTGTGGCTACAGCCAAAAGTATTGGTCGGAGAGCAACGCGGTTTGCACCATTCGATTTCTCGTCACAAAATACGTCGGATTAGCCTCTTACCAGCAGCATTGGAACATTTTTTCCACTTTTGGATTTTTGCCTGGTCCTTTTGCTAATTGAAATCGGCTACATGTACTATGTACAATCGCGACTGGTCATTACTATATTCAACTTTTGATTATAAGTTATGTGCCCTTCGGTAGCCCAGAAGATGTCAAATCTTTGGGCCAAGCCCATTTAACTCACCCAGCAAATGTCTTACTTCTAAGTCGAAGATAAACTCAATGTCTTTATCTACATGTAGAAAAACCACACCATTTTTATATAAAAAACACAAGGTACTTGATACAGTCTGCTGTAAAAAGTACAATTGAACACTGACCCACATCAATAAGGTGCCAAAAGATGCGCAATTGGGCCAGGCATCTCCAGGTGTTGAAAAATTGTAAATTTCCTTGGTTTCCATGGAGTAAGAGCCGTTGCTGGGCACGTGATTTTGACATAAATGATGATTCAATTGTGGCTACAGCCAAAAGTATTGGTCGGAGAGCAACGCGGTTTGCACCATTCGATTTCTCGTCACAAAATACGTCAGATTAGCCTCTTACCAGCAGCATTGGAACATTTTTTCCACTTTTGGATTTTTGCCTGGTCCTTTTGCTAATTGAAATCGGCTACATGTACTATGTACAATCGCGACTGGTCATTACTATATTCAACTTTTGATTATAAGTTATGTGCCCTTCGGTAGCCCAGAAGATGTCAAATCTTTGGGCCAAGCCCATTTAACTCACCCAGCAAATGTCTTACTTCTAAGTCGAAGAATGAATGAATGATTATGGCTTAACGCCACATCGGCAATATTTCAGCCATATCGTGGCGACTAAGTCGAAGATAAACTTAATCTCTTTATCTACATGTAGAAAAACCACACCATTTTTATATAAGAAACACAAGGTACTTGATACAGTCTGCTGTAAAAAGTACAATTGAACACTGACCCACATCAATAAGGTGCCAAAAGATGCGCAATTGGGTCAGGCATCTCCAGGTGTTGAAAAATTGCAAATTTCCTTGGTTTCCATGGAGTAAGAGCCGTTGCTGGGCACGTGATTTTGACATAAATGATGATTCAATTGTGGCTACAGCCAAAAGTATTGGTCGGAGAGCAACGCGGTTTGCACCATTCGATTTCTCGTCACAAAATACGTCGGATTAGCCTCTTACCAGCAGCATTGGAACATTTTTTCCACTTTTGGATTTTTGCCTGGTCCTTTTGCTAATTGAAATCGGCTACATGTACTATGTACAATCGCGACTGGTCATTACTATATTCAACTTTTGATTATAAGTTATGTGCCCTTCGGTAGCCCAGAAGACGTCAAATCTTTGGGCCAAGCCCATTTAACTCACCCAGCAAATGTCTTACTTCTAAGTCGAAGATAAACTCAATGTCTTTATCTACATGTAGAAAAACCACACCATTTTTATATAAAAAACACAAGGTACTTGAAACAGTCTGCTGTTAAAAGTACAATTGAACACTGACCCACATCAATAAGGTGCCAAAAGATGCGCACTTGGGCCAGGCATCTCCAGGTGTTGAAAAATTGTAAATTTCCTTGGTTTCCATGGAGTAAGAGCCGTTGCTGGGCACGTGATTTTGACATAATTGATGATTCAATTGTGGCTACAGCCAAAAGTATTGGTCGGAGAGCAACGCGGTTTGCACCATTCGATTTCTCGTCACAAAATACGTCGGATTAGCCTCTTACCAGCAGCATTGGAACATTTTTTCCACTTTTGGATTTTTGCCTGGTCCTTTTGCTAATTGAAATCGGCTACATGTACTATGTACAATCGCGACTGGTCATTACTATATTCAACTTTTGATTATAAGTTATGTGCCCTTCGGTAGCCCAGAAGACGTCAAATCTTTGGGCCAAGCCCATTTAACTCACCCAGCAAATGTCTTACTTCTAAGTCGAAGATAAACTCAATGTCTTTATCTACATGTAGAAAAACCACACCATTTTTATATAAAAAACACAAGGTACTTGAAACAGTCTGCTGTTAAAAAGTACAATTGAACACTGACCCACATCAATAAGGTGCCAAAAGATGCGCAATTGGGCCAGGCATCTCCAGGTGTTGAAAAATTGTAAATTTCCTTGGTTTCCATGGAGTAAGAGCCGTTGCTGGGCACGTGATTTTGACATAATTGATGATTCAATTGTGGCTACAGCCAAAAGTATTGGTCGGAGAGCAACGCGGTTTGCACCATTCGATTTCTCGTCACAAAATACGTCGGATTAGCCTCTTACCAGCAGCATTGGAACATTTTTTCCACTTTTGGATTTTTGCCTGGTCCTTTTGCTAATTGAAATCGGCTACATGTACTATGTACAATCGCGACTGGTCATTACTATATTCAACTTTTAATTATAAGTTATGTGCCCTTCGGTAGCCCAGAAGATGTCAAATCTTTGGGCCAAGCCCATTTAACTCACCCAGCAAATGTCTTACTTCTAAGTCGAAGATAACTCAATGTCTTCATCTACATGTAGAAAAACCACACCATTTTTATATAAAAAACACAAGGTACTTGATACAGTCTGCTGTAAAAAGTACAATTGAACACTGACCCACATCAATAAGGTGCCAAAGATGCGCAATTGGGTCAGGCATCTCCAGTTGTTGAAAAAATTGCAAATTTCCTTGGTTTCCATGGAGTAAGAGCCGTTGCTGGGCACGTGATTTTGACATAAATGATGATTCAATTGTGGCTACAGCCAAAAGTATTGGTCGGAGAGCAACGCGGTTTGCACCATTCGATTTCTCGTCACAAAATACGTCGGATTAGCCTCTTACCAGCACGATTGGAGCATTTTTTTACTTTTGGATTTTTGCCTGGTCCTTTTGCTAATTGAAATCGGCTACATGTACTATGTACCATCGCGACTGGTCATTACTATATTCAACTTTTGATTATAAGTTATGTGCCCTTCGGTAGCCCAGAAGACGTCAAATCTTTGGGCCAAGCCCATTTAACTCACCCAGCAAATGTCTTACTTCTAAGTCGAAGTTAAACTCAATGTCTTTATCTACATGTAGAAAAACCACACCATTTTTATATAAAAAACACAAGGTACTTGATACAGTCTGCTGTAAAAAGTACAATTGAACACTGACCCACATCAATAAGGTGCCAAAAGATGCGCAATTGGGTCAGGCATCTCCAGGTGTTGAAAAATTGTAAATTTCCTTGGTTTCCATGGAGTCAGAGCCGTTGCTGGGCACGTGATTTTGACATAATTGATGATTCAATTGTGGCTACAGCCAAAAGTATTGGTCGGAGAGCAACGCGGTTTGCACCATTCGATTTCTCGTCACAAAATACGTCGGATTAGCCTCTTACCAGCAGCATTGGAACATTTTTTCCACTTTTGGATTTTTGCCTGGTCCTTTTGCTAATTGAAATCGGCTACATGTACTATGTACCATCGCGACTGGTCATTACTATATTCAACTTTTGATTATAAGTTATGTGCCCTTCGGTAGCCCAGAAGACGTCAAATCTTTGGGCCAAGCCCATTTCACTCACCCAGCAAATGTCTTACTTCTAAGTCGAAGATAAACTTAATCTCTTTATCTACATGTAGAAAAACCACACCATTTTTATATAAAAAACACAAGGTACTTGATACAGTCTGCTGTAAAAAGAACAATCTGACACTGACCCACATCAATAAGGTGCCAAAAGATGCGCAATTGGGTCAGGCATCTCCAGCTGTTGAAAAATTGGAAATTTCCTTGGTTTCCATGGAGTAAGAGCCGTTGCTGGGCACGTGATTTTGACATAAATGATGATTCAATTGTGGCTACAGCCAAAAGTATTGGTCGGAGAGCAACGCGGTTTTGCACCATTCGATTTCTCGTCACAAAATACGTCGGATTAGCCTCTTACCAGCAGCATTGGAACATTTTTTCCACTTTTGGATTTTGCCTGGTCCTTTTGCTAATTGAAATCGGCTACATGTACTATGTACAATCGCGACTGGTCATTACTATATTCAACTTTTGATTATAAGTTATGTGCCCTTCGGTAGCCCAGAAGATGTCAAATCTTTGGGCCAAGCCCATTTAACTCACCCAGCAAATGTCTTACTTCTAAGTCGAAGATAAACTCAATGTCTTTATCTACATGTAGAAAAACCACACCATTTTTATATAAAAAACACAAGGTACTTGATACAGTCTGCTGTAAAAAGTACAATTGAACACTGACCCACATCAATAAGGTGCCAAAAGATGCGCAATTGGGTCAGGCATCTCCAGCTGTTGAAAAATTGGAAATTTCCTTGGTTTCCATGGAGTAAGAGCCGTTGCTGGGCACGTGATTTTGACATAAATGATGATTCAATTGTGGCTACAGCCAAAAGTATTGGTCGGAGAGCAACGCGGTTTGCACCATTCGATTTCTCGTCACAAAATACGTCGGATTAGCCTCTTACCAGCAGCATTGGAACATTTTTTCCACTTTTGGATTTTTGCCTGGTCCTTTTGCTAATTGAAATCGGCTACATGTACTATGTACAATCGCGACTGGTCATTACTATATTCAACTTTTGATTATAAGTTATGTGCCCTTCGGTAGCCCAGAAGATGTCAAATCTTTGGGCCAAGCCCATTTAACTCACCCAGCAAATGTCTTACTTCTAAGTCGAAGATAAACTCAATGTCTTTATCTACATGTAGAAAAAACCACACCATTTTTATATAAAAAACACAAGGTACTTGATACAGTCTGCTGTAAAAAGTACAATTGAACACTGACCCACATCAATAAGGTGCCAAAAGATGCGCAATTGGGTCAGGCATCTCCAGCTGTTGAAAATTGGAAATTTCTTGGTTTCCATGGAGTAAGAGCCGTTGCTGGGCACGTGATTTTGACATAAATGATGATTCAATTGTGGCTACAGCCAAAAGTATTGGTCAGAGAGCAACGCGGTTTGCACCATTCGATTTCTCGTCACAAAATACGTCGGATTAGCCTCTTGCCAGCACGATTGGAGCATTTTGTTTACTTTTGGATTTTTGCCTGGTCCTTTTGCTAATTGAAATCGCTACATGTACTAATGTACCATCGCGACTGGTCATTACTATATTCAACTTTTGATTATAAGTTATGTGCCCTTCGGTAGCCCAGAAGATGGTCAAATCTTTGGGCCAAGCCCATTTAACTCACTCAGCAAATGTCTTACTTCTAAGTCGAAGATAAACTTAATCTCTTTATCTACATGTAGAAAAACCACACCATTTTTATATAAAAAACACAAGGTACTTGATACAGTCTGCTGTAAAAAGTACAATTGAACACTGACCCACATCAATAAGGTGCCAAAAGATGCGCAATTGGGTCAGGCATCTCCAGGTGTTGAAAAATTGCAAATTTCCTTGGTTTCCATGAGTAAGAGCGTTGCTGGGCACGTGATTTTGACATAAATGATGATTCAATTGTGGCTACAGCCAAAAGTATTGGTCGGAGAGCAACGCGGTTTGCACCATTCGATTTCTCGTCACAAAATACGTCGGATTAGCCTCTTACCAGCAGCATTGGAACATTTTTTCCACTTTTGGATTTTTGCCTGGTCCTTTTGCTAATTGAAATCGGCTACATGTACTATGTACCATCGCGACTGGTCATTACTATATTCAACTTTTGATTATAAGTTATGTGCCCTTCGGTAGCCCAGAAGACGTCAAATCTTTGGGCCAAGCCCATTTAACTCACCCAGCAAATGTCTTACTTCTAAGTCGAAGATAAACTCAATGTCTTTATCTACATGTAGAAAAACCACACCATTTTTATATAAAAAACACAAGGTACTTGATACAGTCTGCTGTAAAAAAGTACAATTGAACACTGACCCACATCAATAAGGTGCCAAAAGATGCGCATTTGGGTCAGGCATCTCCAGCTGTTGAAAAATTGGAAATTTCCTTGGTTTCCATGGAGTAAGAGCCGTTGCTGGGCAACGTGATTTTGACATAAATGATGATTCAATTGTGGTTACAGCCAAAAGTATTGGTCGGAGAGCAACGCGGTTTGCACCATTCGATTTCTCGTCACAAAATACGTCGGATTAGCCTCTTACCAGCAGTATTGGAACATTTTTTCCACTTTTGGATTTTTGCCTGGTCCTTTTGCTAATTGAAATCGGCTACATGTACTATGTACCATCGCGACTGGTCATTACTATATTCAACTTTTGATTATAAGTTATGTGCCCTTCGGTAGCCCAGAAGACGTCAAATCTTTGGGCCAAGCCCATTTCACTCACCCAGCAAATGTCTTACTTCTAAGTCGAAGATAAACTCAATGTCTTTATCTACATGTAGAAAAACCACACCATTTTTATATAAAAAACACAAGGTACTTGATACAGTCTGCTGTAAAAAGTACAATTGAACACTGACCCACATCAATAAGGTGCCAAAAGATGCGCAATTGGGTCAGGCATCTCCAGGTGTTGAAAAATTGCAAATTTCTTGGTTTCCATGGAGTAAGAGCCGTTGCTGGGCACGTGATTTTGACATAAATGATGATTCAATTGTGGCTACAGCCAAAAGTATTGGTCAGAGAGCAAACGCGGTTTGCACCATTCGATTTCTCGTCACAAAATACGTCGGATTAGCCTCTTACTAGCAGCATTGGAACATTTTTCCACTTTGGATTTTTGCCTGGTCCTTTTGCTAATTGAAATCGGCTACATGTACTATGTACAATCGCGACTGGTCATTACTATATTCATCTTTTGATTATAAGTTATGTGCCCTTCGGTAGCCCAGAAGACGTCAAATCTTTGGGCCAAGCCCATTTAACTCACCCAGCAAATGTCTTACTTCTAAGTCGAAGATAAACTCAATGTCTTTATCTACATGTAGAAAAACCACACCATTTTTATATAAAAAACACAAGGTACTTGATACAGTCTGCTGTAAAAAGTACAATTGAACACTGACCCACATCAATAAGGTGCCAAAAGATGCGCCATTGGGTCAGGCATCTCCAGGTGTTGAAAAATTGCAAATTTCCTTGGTTTCCATGGAGTAAGAGCCGTTGCTGGGCACGTGATTTTGACATAAATGATGATTCAATTGTGGCTACAGCAAAAGTATTGGTCGGAGAGCAGCGCGGTTTGCACCATTCGATTTCTCGTCACAAAATACGTCGGATTAGCCTCTTACCAGCAGCATTGGAACATTTTTTCCACTTTTGGATTTTTGCCTGGTCCTTTTGCTAATTGAAATCGGCTACATGTACTATGTACCATCGCGACTGGTCTTACTATATTCAACTTTTGATTATAAGTTATGTGCCCTCGGTAGCCCAGAAGACGTCAAATCTTTGGGCCAAGCCCATTTAACTCACCCAGCAAATGTCTTACTTCTAAGTCGAAGATAATCTTAATCTCTTTATCTTACATGTAGAAAAACCACACCATTTTTATATAAAAAACACAAGGTACTTGATACAGTCTGCCTGTAAAAAGTACAATTGAACACTGACCCACATCAATAAGGTGCCAAAAGATGCGCAATTGGGTCAGGGCATCTCCAGGTGTTGAAAAATTGGAAATTTCCTTCTGGGCACGTGATTTTGACATAAATGATGATTCAATTGTGGCTACAGCCAAAAGTATTGGTCGGAGAGCAACGCGGTTTGCACCATTCGATTTCTCGTCACAAAATACGTCGGATTAGCCTCTTACCAGCAGCATTGGAACATTTTTTCCCACTTTTGGATTTTTGCCTGGTCCTTTTGCTAATTGAAATCGGCTACATGTACTATGTACAATCGCGACTGGTCATTACTATATTCAACTTTTGATTATAAGTTATGTGCCCTTCGGTAGCCCAGAAGATGTCAAATCTTTGGGCCAAGCCCATTTAACTCACCCAGCAAATGTCTTACTTCTAAGTCGAAGATAAACTCAATGTCTTTATCTACATGTAGAAAAACCACACCATTTTTATATAAAAAACACAAGGTACTTGATACAGTCTGCTGTAAAAAGTACAATTGAACACTGACCCACATCAATAAGGTGCCAAAAGATGCGCAATTGGGTCAGGCATCTCCAGCTGTTGAAAAATTGCAAATTTCCTTGGTTTCCATGGAGTAAGAGCCGTTGCTGGGCACGTGATTTTGACATAAATGATGATTCAATTGTGGCTACAGCCAAAAGTATTGGTCGGAGAGCAACGCGGTTTGCACCATTCGATTTCTCGTCACAAAATACGTCGATTAGCCTCTTACCAGCACGATTGGAGCATTTTTTGTACTTTTGGATTTTTGCCTGGTCCTTTTGCTAATTGAAATCGGCTACATGTACTATGTACCATCGCGACTGGTCATTACTATATTCAACTTTTGATTATAAGTTATGTGCCCTTCGGTAGCCCAGAAGATGTCAAATCTTTGGGCCAAGCCCATTTAACTCACCCAGCAAATGTCTTACTTCTAAGTCGAAGATAAACTTAATCTCTTTATCTACATGTAGAAAAACCACACCATTTTTATATAAAAACCACAAGGTACTTGATACAGTCTGCTGTAAAAAGTACAATTGAACACTGACCCACATCAATAAGGTGCCAAAAGATGCGCAATTGGGTCAGGCATCTCCAGGTGTTGAAAATTGCAAATTTCCTTGGTTTCCATGGAGTAAGAGCCGTTGCTGGGCACGTGATTTTGACATAAATGATGATTCAATTGTGGCTACAGCCAAAAGTATTGGTCGGAGAGCAACGCGGTTTGCACCATTCGATTCATTCGATTTCTCGTCACAAAATACGTCGGATTAGCCTCTTACCAGCAGCATTGGAACATTTTTTCCACTTTTGGATTTTTGCCTGGTCCTTTTGCTAATTGAAATCGGCTACATGTACTATGTACAATCGCGACTGGTCATTACTATATTCAACTTTTGATTATAAGTTATGTGCCCTTCGGTAGCCCAGAAGATGTCAAATCTTTGGGCCAAGCCCATTTAACTCACCCAGCAAATGTCTTACTTCTAAGTCGAAGATAAACTCAATGTCTTTATCTACATGTAGAAAAACCACACCATTTTTATATAAAAACCACAAGGTACTTGATACAGTCTGCTGTAAAAAGTACAATTGAACACTGACCCACATCAATAAGGTGCCAAAAGATGCGCAATTGGGTCAGGCATCTCCAGCTGTTGAAAAATTGGAAATTTCCTTGGTTTCCATGGAGTAAGAGCCGTTGCTGGGCACGTGATTTTGACATAAATGATGATTCAATTGTGGCTACAGCCAAAAGTATTGGTCGGAGAGCAACGCGGTTTGCACCATTCGATTTCTCGTCACAAAATACGTCGGATTAGCCTCTTACCAGCAGCATTGGAGCATGTTTTTTACTTTTGGATTTTTGCCTGGTCCTTTTGCTAATTGAAATCGGCTACATGTACTATGTACCATCGCGACTGGTCATTACTATATTCAACTTTTGGTTATAAGTTATGTGCCCTTCGGTAGCCCAGAAGATGTCAAATCTTTGGGCCAAGCCCATTTAACTCACCCAGCAAATGTCTTACTTCTAAGTCGAAGATAAACTTAATCTCTTTATCTACATGTAGAAAAACCACACCATTTTTATATAAAAACCACAAGGTACTTGATACAGTCTGCTGTAAAAAGTACAATTGAACACTGACCCACATCAATAAGGTGCCAAAAGATGCGCAATTGGGTCAGGCATCTCCAGGTGTTGAAAAATTGCAAATTTCCTTGGTTTCCATGGAGTAAGAGCCGTTGCTGGGCACGTGATTTTGACATAAATGATGATTCAATTGTGGCTACAGCCAAAAGTATTGGTCGGAGAGCAACGCGGTTTGCACCATTTGATTTCTCGTCACAAAATACGTCAGATTAGCCTCTTACCAGCAGCATTGGAACATTTTTTCCACTTTTGGATTTTTGCCTGGTCCTTTTGCTAATTGAAATCGGCTACATGTACTATGTACAATCGCGACTGGTCATTACTATATTCAACTTTTGGTTATAAGTTATGTGCCCTTCGGTAGCCCAGAAGATGTCAAATCTTTGGGCCAAGCCCATTTAACTCACCCAGCAAATGTCTTACTTCTAAGTCGAAGATAAACTTAATCTCTTTATCTACATGTAGAAAAACCACACCATTTTTATATAAAAAACACAAGGTACTTGATACAGTCTGCTGTAAAAAGTACAATTGAACACTGACCCACATCAATAAGGTGCCAAAAGATGCGCAATTGGGTCAGGCATCTCCAGGTGTTGAAAAATTGCAAATTTCCTTGGTTTCCATGGAGTAAGAGCCGTTGCTGGGCACGTGATTTTGACATAAATAATGATTCAATTGTGGCTACAGCCAAAAGTATTGGTCGGAGAGCAACGCGGTTTGCACCATTCGATTTCTCGTCACAAAATACGTCGGATTAGCCTCTTACCAGCAGTATTGGAACATTTTTTCCACTTTTGGATTTTTGCCTGGTCCTTTTGCTAATTGAAATCGGCTACATGTACTATGTACCATCGCGACTGGTCATTACTATATTCAACTTTTGATTATAAGTTATGTGCCCTTCGGTAGCCCAGAAGACGTCAAATCTTTGGGCCAAGCCCATTTAACTCACCCAGCAAATGTCTTACTTCTAAGTCGAAGATAATCTCAATGTCTTTATCTACATGTAGAAAAACCACACCATTTTTATATAAAAAACACAAGGTACTTGATACAGTCTGCTGTAAAAAGTACAATTGAACACTGACCCACATCAATAAGGTGCCAAAAGATGCGCAATTGGGTCAGGCATCTCCAGGTGTTGAAAAATTGGAAATTTCCTTGGTTTCCATGGAGTAAGAGCCGTTGCTGGGCACGTGATTTTGACATAAATGATGATTCAATTGTGGCTACAGCCAAAAGTATTGGTCGGAGAGCAACGCGGTTTGCACCATTCGATTTCTCGTCACAAAATACGTCGGATTAGCCTCTTACCAGCAGCATTGGAACATTTTTTCCACTTTTGGATTTTTGCCTGGTCCTTTTGCTAATTGAAATCGGCTACATGTACTATGTACAATCGCGACTGGTCATTACTATATTCAACTTTTGATTATAAGTTATGTGCCCTTCGGTAGCCCAGAAGATGTCAAATCTTTGGGCCAAGCCCATTTAACTCACCCAGCAAATGTCTTACTTCTAAGTCGAAGATAAACTCAATGTCTTTACCTACATGTAGAAAAACCACACCATTTTTATATAAAAACCACAAGGTACTTGATACAGTCTGCTGTAAAAAGTACAATTGAACACTGACCCACATCAATAAGGTGCCAAAAGATGCGCAATTGGGTCAGGCATCTCCAGCTGTTGAAAAATTGCAAATTTCCTTGGTTTCCATGGAGTAAGAGCCGTTGCTGGGCACGTGATTTTGACATAAATGATGATTCAATTGTGGCTACAGCCAAAAGTATTGGTCGGAGAGCAACGCGGTTTGCACCATTCGATTTCTCGTCACAAAATACGTCGGATTAGCCTCTTACCAGCACGATTGGAGCATTTTTTTTACTTTTGGATTTTTGCCTGATCCTTTTGCTAATTGAAATCGGCTACATGTACTATGTACCATCGCGACTGGTCATTACTATATTCAACTTTTGATTATAAGTTCTGTGCCCTTCGGTAGCCAGAAGATGTCAAATCTTTGGGCCAAGCCCATTTAACTCACCCAGCAAATCTCTTACTTCTAAGTCGAAGATAAACTTAATCTCTTTATCTACATGTAGAAAAACCACACCATTTTTATATAAAAACCACAAGGTACTTGATACAGTCTGCTGTAAAAAGTACAATTGAACACTGACCCACATCAATAAGGTGCCAAAAGATGCGCAATTGGGTCAGGCATCTCCAGGTGTTGAAAAATTGCAAATTTCCTTGGTTTCCATGGAGTAAGAGCCGTTGCTGGGCACGTGATTTTGACATAAATGATGATTCAATTGTGGCTACAGCCAAAAGTATTGGTCGGAGAGCAACGCGGTTTGCACCATTCGATTTCTCGTCACAAAATACGTCAGATTAGCCTCTTACCAGCAGCATTGGAACATTTTTTCCACTTTTGGATTTTTGCCTGGTCCTTTTGCTAATTGAAATCGGCTACATGTACTATGTACAATCGCGACTGGTCATTACTATATTCAACTTTTGGTTATAAGTTATGTGCCCTTCGGTAGCCCAGAAGATGTCAAATCTTTGGGCCAAGCCCATTTAACTCACCCAGCAAATGTCTTACTTCTAAGTCGAAGATAAACTTAATCTCTTTATCTACATGTAGATAAACCACACCATTTTTATATAAAAAAACACAAGGTACTTGATACAGTCTGCTGTAAAAAGTACAATTGAACACTGACCCACATCAATAAGGTGCCAAAAGATGCGCAATTGGGTCAGGCATCTCCAGCTGTTGAAAAATTGCAAATTTCCTTGGTTTCCATGGAGTAAGAGCCGTTGCTGGGCACGTGATTTTGACATAAATGATGATTCAATTGTGGCTACAGCCAAAAGTATTGGTCGGAGAGCAACGCGGTTTGCACCATTCGATTTCTCGTCACAAAATACGTCGGATTAGCCTCTTACCAGCACGATTGGAGCATTTTTTTTACTTTTGGATTTTTGCCTGGTCCTTTTGCTAATTGAAATCGGCTACATGTACTATGTACCATCGCGACTGGTCATTACTATATTCAACTTTTGATTATAAGTTCTGTGCCCTTCGGTAGCCCAGAAGATGTCAAATCTTTGGGCCAAGCCCATTTAACTCACCCAGCAAATGTCTTACTTCTAAGTCGAAGATAAACTTAATCTCTTTATCTACATGTAGAAAAACCACACCATTTTTATATAAAAACCACAAGGTACTTGATACAGTCTGCTGTAAAAAGTACAATTGAACACTGACCCACATCAATAAGGTGCCAAAAGATGCGCAATTGGGTCAGGCATCTCCAGGTGTTGAAAAATTGCAAATTTCCTTGGTTTCCATGGAGTAAGAGCCGTTGCTGGGCACGTGATTTTGACATAAATGATGATTCAATTGTGGCTACAGCCAAAAGTATTGGTCGGAGAGCAACGCGGTTTGCACCATTCGATTTCTCGTCACAAAATACGTCAGATTAGCCTCTTACCAGCAGCATTGGAACATTTTTTCCACTTTTGCATTTTTGCCTGGTCCTTTTGCTAATTGAAATCGGCTACATGTACTATGTACAATCGCGACTGGTCATTACTATATTCAACTTTTGGTTATAAGTTATGTGCCCTTCGGTAGCCCAGAAGATGTCAAATCTTTGGGCCAAGCCCATTTAACTCACCCAGCAAATGTCTTACTTCTAAGTCGAAGATAAACTTAATCTCTTTATCTACATGTAGATAAACCACACCATTTTTATATAAAAAACACAAGGTACTTGATACAGTCTGCTGTAAAAAGTACAATTGAACACTGACCCACATCAATAAGGTGCCAAAAGATGCGCAATTGGGTCAGGCATCTCCAGGTGTTGAAAAATTGGAAATTTCCTTGGTTTCCATGGAGTAAGAGCCGTTGCTGGGCACGTGATTTTGACATAAATAATGATTCAATTGTGGCTACAGCCAAAAGTATTGGTCGGAGAGCAACGCGGTTTGCACCATTCGATTTCTCGTCACAAAATACGTCGGATTAGCCTCTTACCAGCAGTATTGGAACATTTTTTCCACTTTTGGATTTTTGCCTGGTCCTTTTGCTAATTGAAATCGGCTACATGTACTATGTACCATCGCGACTGGTCATTACTATATTCAACTTTTGATTATAAGTTATGTGCCCTTCGGTAGCCCAGAAGACGTAAAATCTTTGGGCCAAGCCCATTTAACTCACCCAGCAAATGTCTTACTTCTAAGTCGAAGATAAACTCAATGTCTTTATCTACATGTAGAAAAACCACACCATTTTTATATAAAAAACACAAGGTACTTGATACAGTCTGCTGTAAAAAGTACAATTGAACACTGACCCACATCAATAAGGTGCCAAAAGATGCGCAATTGGGTCAGGCATCTCCAGCTGTTGAAAAATTGCAAATTTCCTTGGTTTCCATGGAGTAAGAGCCGTTGCTGGGCACGTGATTTTGACATAAATGATGATTCAATTGTGGCTACAGCCAAAAGTATTGGTCGGAGAGCAACGCGGTTTGCACCATTCGATTTCTCGTCACAAAATACGTCAGATTAGCCTCTTACCAGCAGCATTGGAACATTTTTTCCACTTTTGCATTTTTGCCTGGTCCTTTTGCTAATTGAAATCGGCTACATGTACTATGTACAATCGCGACTGGTCATTACTATATTCAACTTTTGATTATAAGTTATGTGCCCTTCGATAGCCCAGAAGATGTCAAATCTTTGGGCCAAGCCCATTTAACTCACCCAGCAAATGTCTTACTTCTAAGTCGAAGATAAACTTAATCTCTTTATCTACATGTAGAAAAACCACACCATTTTTATATAAAAACCACAAGGTACTTGATACAGTCTGCTGTAAAAAGTACAATTGAACACTGACCCACATCAATAAGGTGCCAAAAGATGCGCAATTGGGTCAGGCATCTCCAGCTGTTGAAAAATTGCAAATTTCCTTGGTTTCCATGGAGTAAGAGCCGTTGCTGGGCACGTGATTTTGACATAAATGATGATTCAATTGTGGCTACAGCCAAAAGTATTGGTCGGAGAGCAACGCGGTTTGCACCATTCGATTTCTCGTCACAAAATACGTCGGATTAGCCTCTTACCAGCAGCATTGGAACATTTTTTCCACTTTTGGATTTTTGCCTGGTCCTTTTGCTAATTGAAATCGGCTACATGTACTATGTACAATCGCGACTGGTCATTACTATATTCAACTTTTGATTATAAGTTATGTGCCCTTCGGTAGCCCAGAAGATGTCAAATCTTTGGGCCAAGCCCATTTAACTCACCCAGCAAATGTCTTACTTCTAAGTCGAAGATAAACTTAATCTCTTTATCTACATGTAGAAAAACCACACCATTTTTATATAAAAACCACAAGGTACTTGATACAGTCTGCTGTAAAAAGTACAATTGAACACTGACCCACATCAATAAGGTGCCAAAAGATGCGCAATTGGGTCAGGCATCTCCAGGTGTTGAAAAATTGCAAATTTCCTTGGTTTCCATGGAGTAAGAGCCGTTGCTGGGCACGTGATTTTGACATAAATGATGATTCAATTGTGGCTACAGCCAAAAGTATTGGTCGGAGAGCAACGCGGTTTGCACCATTCGATTTCTCGTCACAAAATACGTCAGATTAGCCTCTTACCAGCAGCATTGGAACATTTTTTCCACTTTTGGATTTTTGCCTGTCCTTTTGCTAATTGAAATCGGCTACATGTACTATGTACAATCGCGACTGGTCATTACTATATTCAACTTTTGGTTATAAGTTATGTGCCCTTCGGTAGCCCAGAAGATGTCAAATCTTTGGGCCAAGCCCATTTAACTCACCCAGCAAATGTCTTACTTCTAAGTCGAAGATAAACTTAATCTCTTTATCTACATGTAGATAAACCACACCATTTTTATATAAAAAAAACACAAGGTACTTGATACAGTCTGCTGTAAAAAGTACAATTGAACACTGACCCACATCAATAAGGTGCCAAAAGATGCGCAATTGGGTCAGGCATCTCCAGCTGTTGAAAAATTGCAAATTTCCTTGGTTTCCATGGAGTAAGAGCCGTTGCTGGGCACGTGATTTTGACATAAATGATGATTCAATTGTGGCTACAGCCAAAAGTATTGGTCGGAGAGCAACGCGGTTTGCACCATTCGATTTCTCGTCACAAAATACGTCGGATTAGCCTCTTACCAGCACGATTGGAGCATTTTTTTTACTTTTGGATTTTTGCCTGGTCCTTTTGCTAATTGAAATCCGGCTACATGTACTATGTACCATCGCGACTGGTCATTACTATATTCAACTTTTGATTATAAGTTCTGTGCCCTTCGGTAGCCCAGAAGATGTCAAATCTTTGGGCCAAGCCCATTTAACTCACCCAGCAAATGTCTTACTTCTAAGTCGAAGATAAACTTAATCTCTTTATCTACATGTAGAAAAAACCACACCATTTTTATATAAAAACCACAAGGTACTTGATACAGTCTGCTGTAAAAAGTACAATTGAACACTGACCCACATCAATAAGGTGCCAAAAGATGCGCAATTGGGTCAGGCATCTCCAGGTGTTGAAAAATTGCAAATTTCCCTTGGTTTCCATGGAGTAAGAGCCGTTGCTGGGCACGTGATTTTGACATTAAATGATGATTCAATTGTGGCTACAGCCAAAAGTATTGGTCGGAGAGCAACGCGGTTTGCACCATTCGATTTCTCGTCACAAAATACGTCAGATTAGCCTCTTACCAGCAGCATTGGAACATTTTTTCCACTTTTGGATTTTTGCCTGGTCCTTTTGCTAATTGAAATCGGCTACATGTACTATGTACAATCGCGACTTGGTCATTACTATATTCAACTTTTGGTTATAAGTATGTGCCCTTCGGTAGCCCAGAAGATGTCAAATCTTTGGGCCAAGCCCATTTAACTCACCCAGCAAATGTCTTACTTCTAAGTCGAAGATAAACTTAATCTCTTTATCTACATGTAGATAAACACACACCATTTTTATATAAAAAACACAAGGTACTTGATACAGTCTGCTGTAAAAAGTACAATTGAACACTGACCCACATCAATAAGGTGCCAAAAGATGCGCAATTGGGTCAGGCATCTCCAGGTGTTGAAAAATTGGAAATTTCCTTGGTTTCCATGGAGTAAGAGCCGTTGCTGGGCACGTGATTTTGACATAAATAATGATTCAATTGTGGCTACAGCCAAAAGTATTGGTCGGAGAGCAACGCGGTTTGCACCATTCGATTCTCGTCACAAAATACGTCGGATTAGCCTCTTACCAGCAGTATTGGAACATTTTTTCCACTTTTGGATTTTTGCCTGGTCCTTTTGCTAATTGAAATCGGCTACATGTACTATGTACCATCGCGACTGGTCATTACTATATTCAACTTTTGATTATAAGTTATGTGCCCTTCGGTAGCCCAGAAGACGTAAAATCTTTGGGCCAAGCCCATTTAACTCACCCAGCAAATGTCTTACTTCTAAGTCGAAGATAAACTCAATGTCTTTATCTACATGTAGAAAAACCACACCATTTTTTATATAAAAAAACACAAGGTACTTGATACAGTCTGCTGTAAAAAGTACAATTGGAACACTGACCCACATCAATAAGGTGCCAAAAGATGCGCAATTGGGTCAGCATCTCCAGCTGTTGAAAAATTGCAAATTTCCTTGGGTTCCATGGAGTAAGAGCCGTTGCTGGGCACGTGATTTTGACATAAATGATGATTCAATTGTGGCTACAGCCAAAAGTATTGGTCGGAGAGCAAACGCGGTTTGCACCATTCGATTTCTCGTCACAAAATACGTCAGATTAGCCTCTTACCAGCAGCATTGGAACATTTTTCCACTTTTGCATTTTTGCCTGGTCCTTTTGCTAATTGAAATCGGCTACATGACAATCGCGACTGGTCATTACTATATTCAACTTTTGATTATAAGTTATGTGCCCTTCGGTAGCCCAGAAGATGTCAAATCTTTGGGCCAAGCCCATTTAACTCACCCAGCAAATGTCTTACTTCTAAGTCGAAGATAAACTCAATGTCTTTATCTACATGTAGAAAAACCACACCATTTTTATATAAAAAACACAAGGTACTTGATACAGTCTGCTGTAAAAAGTACAATTGAACACTGACCCACATCAATAAGGTGCCAAAAGATGCGCAATTGGGCAAGGCATCTCCAGGTGTTTGAAAAATTGTAAATTTCCTTGGTTTCCATGGAGTAAGAGCCGTTGCTGGGCACGTGATTTTGACATAATTGATGATTCAATTGTGGCTACAGCCAAAAGTATTGCTCGGAGAGCAACGCTGTTTGCACCATTCGATTTCTCGTCACAAAATACGTCGGATTAGCCTCTTACCAGCAGCATTGGAACATTTTTTCCACTTTTGGATATTTGCCTGGTCCTTTTGCTAATTGAAATCGGCTACATGTACTATGTACAATCGCGACTGGTCATTACTATATTCATCTTTTGATTATAAGTTATGTGCCCTTCGGTAGCCCAGAAGATGTCAAATCTTTGGGCCAAGCCCATTTAACTCACCCAGCAAATGTCTTACTTCTAAGTCGAAGATAATCTTAATCTCTTTATCTACATGTAGAAAAACCACACCATTTTTATATAAAAACCACAAGGTACTTGATACAGTCTGCTGTAAAAAATACAATTGAACCACTGACCCACATCAATAAGGTGCCAAAAGATGCGCAATTGGGTCAGGCATCTCCAGCTGTTGAAAAATTGCAAATTTCCTTGGTTTCCATGGAGTAAGAGCCGTTGCTGGGCACGTGATTTTGACATAAATGATGATTCAATTGTGGCTACAGCCAAAAGTATTGGTCGGAGAGCAACGCGGTTTGCACCATTCGATTTCTCGTCACAAAATACGTCGGATTAGCCTCTTACCAGCAGGATTGGAACATTTTTTCCACTTTTGGATTTTTGCCTGGTCCTTTTGCTAATTGAAATCGGCTACATGTACTATGTACAATCGCGACTGGTCATTACTATATTCAACTTTTGATTATAAGTTATGTGCCCTTCGGTAGCCCAGAAGATGTCAAATCTTTGGGCCAAGCCCATTTAACTCACCCAGCAAATGTCTTACTTCTAAGTCGAAGATAAACTCAATGTCTTTATCTACATGTAGAAAAACCACACCATTTTTATATAAAAAACACAAGTACTTGATACAGTCTGCTGTAAAAAGTACAATTGAACACTGACCCACATCAATAAGGTGCCAAAAGATGCGCAATTGGGTCAGGCATCTCCAGCTGTTGAAAAATTGCAAATTTCCTTGGTTTCCATGGAGTAAGAGCCGTTGCTGGGCACGTGATTTTGACATAAATGATGATTCAATTGTGGCTACAGCCAAAAGTATTGGTCGGAGAGCAACGCGGTTTGCACCATTCGATTTCTCGTCACAAAATACGTCGGATTAGCCTCTTACCAGCAGCATTGGAACATTTTTTCCACTTTTGGATTTTTGCCTGGTCCTTTTGCTAATTGAAATCGGCTACATGTACTATGTACAATCGCGACTGGTCATTACTATATTCAACTTTTGATTATAAGTTATGTGCCCTTCGGTAGCCCAGAAGATGTCAAATCTTTGGGCCAAGCCCATTTAACTCACCCAGCAAATGTCTTACTTCTAAGTCGAAGATAAACTTAATCTCTTTATCTACATGTAGATAAACCACACCATTTTTATATAAAAAACACAAGGTACTTGATACAGTCTGCTGTAAAAAGTACAATTGAACACTGACCCACATCAATAGGTGCCAAAAGATGCGCAATTGGGTCAGGCATCTCCAGGTGTTGAAAAATTGTAAATTTCCTTGGTTTCCATGGAGTAAGAGCCGTTGCTGGGCACGTGATTTTGACATAAATGATGATTCAATTGTGGCTACAGCCAAAAGTATTGGTCGGAGAGCAACGCGGTTTGCACCATTCGATTTCTCGTCACAAAATACGTCGGATTAGGCTCTTACCAGCAGCATTGGAACATTTTTTCCACTTTTGGATTTTTGCCTGGTCCTTTTGCTAATTGAAATCGGCTACATGTACTATGTACAATCGCGACTGGTCATTACTATATTCAACTTTTGATTATAAGTTATGTGCCCTTCGGTAGCCCAGAAGATGTCAAATCTTTGGGCCAAGCCCATTTAACTCACCCAGCAAATGTCTTACTTCTAAGTCGAAGATAAACTCAATGTCTTTATCTACATGTAGAAAAACCACACCATTTTTATATAAAAAACACAAGGTACTTGATACAGTCTGCTGTAAAAAGTACAATTGAACACTGACCCACATCAATAAGGTGCCAAAAGATGCGCAATTGGGTCAGGCATCTCCAGCTGTTGAAAAATTGCAAATTTCCTTGGTTTCCCATGGAGTAAGAGCCGTTGCTGGGCACGTGATTTTGACATAAATGATGATTCAATTGTGGCTACAGCCAAAAGTATTGGTCGGAGAGAAGCGCGGTTGGCACCATTCGATTTCTCGTCACAAAATACGTCGGATTAGCCTCTTACCAGCAGCATTGGAACATTTTTTCCACTTTTGGATTTTTGCCTGGTCCTTTTGCTAATTGAAATCGGCTACATGTACTATGTACAATCGCGACTGGTCATTACTACATTCAACTTTTGATTATAAGTTATGTGCCCTTCGGTAGCCCAGAAGATGTCAAATCTTTGGGCCAAGCCCATTTAACTCACCCAGCAAATGTCTTACTTCTAAGTCGAAGATAAACTGAATGTCTTTATCTACATGTAGAAAAACCACACCATTTTTATATAAAAAACACAAGGTACTTGATACAGTCTGCTGTAAAAAGTACAATTGAACACTGACCCACATCAATAAGGTGCCAAAAGATGCGCAATTGGGCAAGGCATCTCCAGGTGTTGAAAAATTGTAAATTTCCTTGGTTTCCATGGAGTAAGAGCCGTTGCTGGGCACGTGATTTTGACATAATTGATGATTCAATTGTGGCTACAGCCAAAAGTATTGCTCGGAGAGCAACGCTGTTTGCACCATTCGATTTCTCGTCACAAAATACGTCGGATTAGCCTCTTACCAGCAGCATTGGAACATTTTTTCCACTTTTGGATATTTGCCTGGTCCTTTTGCTAATTGAAATCGGCTACATGTACTATGTACAATCGCGACTGGTCATTACTATATTCATCTTTTGATTATAAGTTATGTGCCCTTCGGTAGCCCAGAAGATGTCAAATCTTTGGGCCAAGCCCATTTAACTCACCCAGCAAATGTCTTACTTCTAAGTCGAAGATAAACTTAATCTCTTTATCTACATGTAGAAAAACCACACCATTTTTATATAAAAACCACAAGGTACTTGATACAGTCTGCTGTAAAAAGTACAATTGAACACTGACCCACATCAATAAGGTGCCAAAAGATGCGCAATTGGGTCAGGCATCTCCAGCTGTTGAAAATTTGGAAATTTCCTTGGTTTCCATGGAGTAAGAGCCGTTGCTGGGCACGTGATTTTGACATAATTGATGATTCAATTGTGGCTACAGCCAAAAGTATTGCTCGGAGAGCAACGCGGTTTGCACCATTCGATTTCTCGTCACAAAATACGTCGGATTAGCCTCTTACCAGCAGCATTGGAACATTTTTTCCACTTTTGGATATTTGCCTGGTCCTTTTGCTAATTGAAATCGGCTACATGTACTATGTACAATCGCGACTGGTCATTACTATATTCATCTTTTGATTATAAGTTATGTGCCCTTCGGTAGCCCAGAAGATGTCAAATCTTTGGCCAAGCCCATTTAACTCACCCAGCAAATGTCTTACTTCTAAGTCGAAGATAAACTTAATCTCTTTATCTACATGTAGAAAAACCACACCATTCTTATATAAAAAACACAAGGTACTTGATACAGTCTGCTGTAAAAAGTACAATTGAACACTGACCCACATCAATAAGGTGCCAAAAGATGCGCAATTGGGTCAGGCATCTCCAGCTGTTGAAAAATTGCAAATTTCCTTGGTTTCCATGGAGTAAGAGCCGTTGCTGGGCACGTGATTTTGACATAAATGATGATTCAATTGTGGCTACAGCCAAAAGTATTGGTCGGAGAGCAACGCGGTTTGCACCATTCGATTTCTCGTCACAAAATACGTCGGATTAGCCTCTTACCAGCAGCATTGGAACATTTTTTCCACTTTTGGATATTTGCCTGGTCCTTTTGCTAATTGAAATCGGCTACATGTACTATGTACAATCGCGACTGGTCATTACTATATTCAACTTTTGATTATAAGTTATGTGCCCTTCGGTAGCCCAGAAGATGTCAAATCTTGGGCCAAGCCCATTTAACTCACCCAGCAAATGTCTTACTTCTAAGTCGAAGATAAACTTAATCTCTTTATCTACATGTAGAAAAACCACACCATTTTTATATAAAAAACACAAGGTACTTGATACAGTCTGCTGTAAAAAGTACAATTGAACACTGACCCACATCAATAAGGTGCCAAAAGATGCGCAATTGGGTCAGGCATCTCCAGCTGTTGAAAAATTGCAAATTTCCTTGGTTTCCATGGAGTAAGAGCCGTTGCTGGGCACGTGATTTTGACATAAATGATGCTTCAATTGTGGCTACAGCCAAAAGTATTGGTCGGAGAGCAGCGCGGTTTGCACCATTCGATTTCTCGTCACAAAATACGTCGGATTAGCCTCTTACCAGCACGATTGGAACATTTTTTTTACTTTTGGATTTTGCCTGGTCCTTTTTGCTAATTGAAATCGGCTACATGTACTATGTACCATCGCGACTGGTCATTACTATATTCAACTTTTGATTATAAGTTATGTGCCCTTCGGTAGCCCAGAAGATGTCAAATCTTTGGGCCAAGCCCATTTAACTCACCCAGCAAATGTCTTACTTCTAAGTCGAAGATAAACTTAATCTCTTTATCTACATGTAGAAAAACCACACCATTTTTATATAAAAAACACAAGGTACTTGATACAGTCTGCTGTAAAAAGTACAATTGAACACTGACCCACATCAATAAGGTGCCAAAAGATGCGCAATTGGGTCAGGCATCTCCAGCTGTTGAAAAATTGCAAATTTCCTTGGTTTCCATGGAGTAAGAGCCGTTGCTGGGCACGTGATTTTGACATAAATGATGATTCAATTGTGGCTACAGCCAAAAGTATTGGTCGGAGAGCAGCGCGGTTTGCACCATTCGATTTCTCGTCACAAAATACGTCGGATTAGCCTCTTACCAGCACGATTGGAACATTTTTTTTACTTTTGGATTTTTGCCTGGTCCTTTTTGCTAATTGAAATCGGCTACATGTACTATGTACCATCGCGACTGGTCATTACTATATTCAACTTTTGATTATAAGTTATGTGCCCTTCGGTAGCCCAGAAGATGTCAAATCTTTGGGCCAAGCCTATTTAACTCACCCAGCAAATGTCTTACTTCTAAGTCGAAGATAAACTCAATGTCTTTATCTACATGTAGAAAAACCACACCATTTTTATATAAAAAAACACAAGGTACTTGATACAGTCTGCTGTAAAAAGTACAATTGAACACTGACCCACATCAATAAGGTGCCAAAAGAAGCGCAATTGGGCCAGGCATCTCCAGGTGTTGAAAAATTGTAAATTTCCTTGGTTTCCATGGAGTAAGAGCCGTTGCTGGGCACGTGATTTTGACATAATTGATGATTCAATTGTGGCTACAGCCAAAAGTATTGCTCGGAGAGCAACGCTGTTTGCACCATTCGATTTCTCGTCACAAAATACGTCGGATTAGCCTCTTACCAGCAGCATTGGAACATTTTTTCCACTTTTGGATATTTGCCTGGTCCTTTTGCTAATTGAAATCGGCTACATGTACTATGTACATTCGCGACTGGTCATTACTATATTCATCTTTTGATTATAAGTTATGTGCCTTCGGTAGCCCAGAAGATGTCAAATCTTTGGGCCAAGCCCATTTAACTCACCCAGCAAATGTCTTACTTCTAAGTCGAAGATAAACTTAATCTCTTTATCTACATGTAGAAAAACCACACCATTTTTATATAAAAACCACAAAGTACTTGATACAGTCTGCTGTAAAAAGTACAATTGAACACTGACCCACATCAATAAGGTGCCAAAAGATGCGCAATTGGGTCAGGCATCTCCAGGTGTTGAAAAATTGCAAATTTCCTTGGTTTCCATGGAGTAAGAGCCGTTGCTGGGCACGTGATTTTGACATAATTGATGATTCAATTGTGGCTACAGCCAAAAGTATTGCTCGGAGAGCAACGCGGTTTGCACCATTCGATTTCTCGTCACAAAATACGTCGGATTAGCCTCTTACCAGCAGCATTGGAACATTTTTTCCACTTTTGGATATTTGCCTGGTCCTTTTGCTAACTGAAATCGGCTACATGTACTATGTACAATCGCGACTGGTCATTACTATATTCATCTTTTGATTATAAGTTATGTGCCCTTCGGTAGCCCAGAAGATGTCAAATCTTTGGGCCAAGCCCATTTAACTCACCCAGCAAATGTCTTACTTCTAAGTCGAAGATAAACTTAATCTCTTTATCTACATGTAGAAAAAACCACACCATTTTTATATAAAAACCACAAGGTACTTGATACAGTCTGCTGTAAAAAGTACAATTGAACACTGACCCACATCAATAAGGTGCCAAAAGATGCGCAATTGGGTCAGGCCTCTCCAGCTGTTGAAAAATTGCAAATTTCCTTGGTTTCCATGGAGTAAGAGCCGTTGCTGGGCACGTGATTTTGACATAAATGATGATTCAATTGTGGCTACAGCCAAAAGTATTGGTCGGAGAGCAGCGCGGTTTGCACCATTCGATTTCTCGTCACAAAATACGTCGGATTAGCCTCTTACCAGCAGCATTGGAACATTTTTTCCACTTTTGGATTTTTGCCTGGTCCTTTTGCTAATTGAAATCGGCTACATGTACTATGTACCATCGCGACTGGTCATTACTACATTCAACTTTTGATTATAAGTTATGTGCCCTTCGGTAGCCCAGAAGACGTCAAATCTTTGGGCCAAGCCCATTTAACTCACCCAGCAAATGTCTTACTTCTAAGTCGAAGATAAACTCAATGTCTTTATCTACATGTAGAAAAACCACACCATTTTTATATAAAAAACACAAGGTACTTGATACAGTCTGCTGTAAAAAGTACAATTGAACACTGACCCACATCAATAAGGTGCCAAAAGATGCGCAATTGTGCAAGGCATCTCCAGGTGTTGAAAAATTGTAAATTTCCTTGGTTTCCATGGAGTAAGAGCCGTTGCTGGGCACGTGATTTTGACATAATTGATGATTCAATTGTGGCTACAGCCAAAAGTATTGGTCGGAGAGCAACGCGGTTTGCACCATTCGATTTTTCGTCACAAAATACGTCGGATTAGCCTCTTACCAGCAGCATTGGAACATTTTTTCCACTTTTGGATATTTGCCTGGTCCTTTTGCTAACTGAAATCGGCTACATGTACTATGTACAATCGCGACTGGTCATTACTATATTCATCTTTTGATTATAAGTTATGTGCCCTTCGGTAGCCCAGAAGATGTCAAATCTTTGGGCCAAGCCCATTTAACTCACCCAGCAAATGTCTTACTTCTAAGTCGAAGATAAACTTAATCTCTTTATCTACATGTAGAAAAACCACACCATTTTTATATAAAAACCACAAGGTACTTGATACAGTCTGCTGTAAAAAGTACAATTGAACACTGACCCACATCAATAAGGTGCCAAAAGATGCGCAATTGGGTCAGGCATCTCCAGCTGTTGAAAAATTGCAAATTTCCTTGGTTTCCATGGAGTAAGAGCCGTTGCTGGGCACGTGATTTTGACATAAATGATGATTCAATTGTGGCTACAGCCAAAAGTATTGGTCGGAGAGCAACGCGGTTTGCACCATTCGATTTCTCGTCACAAAATACGTCGGATTAGCCTCTTACCAGCAGCATTGGAACATTTTTTCCACTTTTGGATTTTTTCCTGGTCCTTTTGCTAATTGAAATCGGCTACATGTACTATGTACCATCGCGACTGGTCATTACTACATTCAACTTTTGATTATAAGTTATGTGCCCTTCGGTAGCCCAGAAGACGTCAAATCTTTGGGCCAAGCCCATTTAACTCACCCAGCAAATGTCTTACTTCTAAGTCGAAGATAAACTCAATGTCTTTATCTACATGTAGAAAAACCACACCATTTTTATATAAAAAACACAAGGTACTTGATACAGTCTGCTGTAAAAAGTACAATTGAACACTGACCCACATCAATAAGGTGCCAAAAGATGCGCAATTGTGCAAGGCATCTCCAGGTGTTGAAAAATTGTAAATTTCCTTGGTTTCCATGGAGTAAGAGCCGTTGCTGGGCACGTGATTTTGACATAATTGATGATTCAATTGTGGCTACAGCCAAAAGTATTGCTCGGAGAGCAACGCGGTTTGCACCATTCGATTTCTCGTCACAAAATACGTCGGAATTAGCCTCTTACCAGCAGCATTGGAACATTTTTTCCACTTTTGGATATTTGCCTGGTCCTTTTGCTAATTGAAATCGGCTACATGTACTATGTACAATCGCGACTGGTCATTACTATATTCATCTTTTGATTATAAGTTATGTGCCCTTCGGTAGCCCAGAAGATGTCAAATCTTTGGGCCAAGCCCATTTAACTCACCCAGCAAATGTCTTACTTCTAAGTCGAAGATAAACTTAATCTCTTTATCTACATGTAGAAAAACCACACCATTCTTATATAAAAAACACAAGGTACTTGATACAGTCTGCTGTAAAAAGTACAATTGAACACTGACCCACATCAATAAGGTGCCAAAAGATGCGCAATTGGGTCAGGCATCTCCAGCTGTTGAAAAATTGCAAATTTCCTTGGTTTCCATGGAGTAAGAGCCGTTGCTGGGCACGTGATTTTGACATAAATGATGATTCAATTGTGGCTACAGCCAAAAGTATTGGTCGGAGAGCAACGCGGTTTGCACCATTCGATTTCTCGTCACAAAATACGTCGGATTAGCCTCTTACCAGCAGCATTGGAACAATTTTTCCACTTTTGGATATTTGCCTGGTCCTTTTGCTAATTGAAATCGGCTACATGTACTATGTACAATCGCGACTGGTCATTACTATATTCAACTTTTGATTATAAGTTATGTGCCCTTCGGTAGCCCAGAAGATGTCAAATCTTTGGGCCAAGCCCATTTAACTCACCCAGCAAATGTCTTACTTCTAAGTCGAAGATAAACTTAATCTCTTTATCTACATGTAGAAAAACCACACCATTTTTATATAAAAAACACAAGTACTTGATACAGTCTGCTGTAAAAAGTACAATTGAACACTGACCCACATCAATAAGGTGCCAAAAGATGCGCATTGGGTCAGGCATCTCCAGCTGTTGAAAAATTGCAAATTTCCTTGGTTCCATGGAGTAAGA
Source organism: Liolophura sinensis (assembly GCF_032854445.1). NCBI lineage: Eukaryota > Metazoa > Mollusca > Polyplacophora > Chitonida > Chitonidae > Liolophura > Liolophura sinensis. Next base: position 10,285 of record NW_027018185.1, on the reverse strand, counting down.
GCCGTTGCTGGGCACGTGATTTTGACATAAATGATGATTCAATTGTGGCTACAGCCAAAAGTATTGGTCGGAGAGCAGCGCGGTTTGCACCATTCGATTTCTCGTCACAAAATACGTCGGATTAGCCTCTTACCAGCACGATTGGAACATTTTTTTTACTTTTGGATTTTTGCCTGGTCCTTTTGCTAATTGAAATCGGCTACATGTACTATGTACCATCGCGACTGGTCATTACTATATTCAACTTTTGATTATAAGTTATGTGCCCTTCGGTAGCCCAGAAGACGTCAAATCTTTGGGCCAAGCCTATTTAACTCACCCAGCAAATGTCTTACTTCTAAGTCGAAGATAAACTCAATGTCTTTATCTACATGTAGAAAAAACCACAACCCATTTTTATATAAAAAACACAAGGTACTTGATACAGTCTGCTGTAAAAAGTACAATTGAACACTGACCCACATCAATAAGGTGCCAAAAGATGCGCAATTTGGGCCAGGCATCTCAGCTGTTGAAAAATTGTAAATTTTCCTTGGTTTCCATGGAGTAAGAGCCGTTGCCTGGGCACGTGATTTTGACATAATTGATGATTCAATTGTGGCTACAGCCAAAAGTATTGCTCGGAGAGCAACGCGGTTTGCACCATTCGATTTCTCGTCACAAAATACGTCGGATTAGCCTCTTACCAGCAGCATTGGAACATTTTTTTCCACTTTTGGATATTTGCCTGGTCCTTTTGCTAATTGAAATCGGCTACATGTACTATGTACAATCGCGACTGGTCATTACTATATTCATCTTTTGATTATAAGTTATGTGCCCTTCGGTAGCCAGAAGATGTCAAATCTTTGGGGCCAAGCCCATTTAACTCACCCAGCAAATGTCTTACTTCTAAGTCGAAGATAAACTTAATCTCTTTATCTACATGTAGAAAAACCACACCATTTTTATATAAAAACCACAAGGTACTTGATACAGTCTGCTGTAAAAAGTACAATTGAACACTGACCCACATCAATAAGGTGCCAAAAGATGCGCAATTGGGTCAGGCATCTCCAGGTGTTGAAAAATTGGAAATTTCCTTGGTTTCCATGGAGTAAGAGCCGTTGCTGGGCACGTGATTTTGACATAAATGATGATTCAATTGTGGCTACAGCCAAAAGTATTGGTCGGAGAGCAACGCGGTTTGCACCATTCGATTTCTCGTCACAAAATACGTCGGATTAGCCTCTTACCAGCAGCATTGGAACATTTTTTCCACTTTTGGATTTTTGCCTGGTCCTTTTGCTAATTGAAATCGGCTACATGTACTATGTACAATCGCGACTGGTCATTACTATATTCAACTTTTGATTATAAGTTATGTGCCCTTCGGTAGCCCAGAAGATGTCAAATCTTTGGGCCAAGCCCATTTAACTCACCCAGCAAATGTCTTACTTCTAAGTCGAAGATAAACTCAATGTCTTTATCTACATGTAGAAAAACCACACCATTTTTATATAAAAAACACAAGGTACTTGATACAGTCTGCTGTAAAAAGTACAATTGAACACTGACCCACATCAATAAGGTGCAAAAGATGCGCAATTGGGTCAGGCATCTCCAGCTGTTGAAAAATTGCAAATTTCCTTGGTTTCCATGGAGTAAGAGCCGTTGCTGGGCACGTGATTTTGACATAAATGATGATTCAATTGTGGCTACAGCCAAAAGTATTGGTCGGAGAGCAACGCGGTTTGCACCATTCGATTTCTCGTCACAAAATACGTCGGATTAGCCTCTTACCAGCAGCATTGGAACATTTTTTCCACTTTTGGATTTTTGCCTGGTCCTTTTGCTAATTGAAATCGGCTACATGTACTATGTACAATCGCGACTGGTCATTACTATATTCAACTTTTGATTATAAGTTATGTGCCCTTCGGTAGCCCAGAAGATGTCAAATCTTTGGGCCAAGCCCATTTAACTCACCCAGCAAATGTCTTACTTCTAAGTCGAAGATAAACTTAATCTCTTTATCTACATGTAGAAAAACCACACCATTTTTATATAAAAAACACAAGGTACTTGATACAGTCTGCTGTAAAAAGTACAATTGAACACTGACCCACATCAATAAGGTGCCAAAAGATGCGCAATTGGGTCAGGCATCTCCAGGTGTTGAAAAATTGGAAATTTCCTTGGTTTCCATGGAGTAAGAGCCGTTGCTGGGCACGTGATTTTGACATAAATGATGATTCAATTGTGGCTACAGCCAAAAGTATTGGTCGGAGAGCAACGCGGTTTGCACCATTCGATTTCTCGTCACAAAATACGTCGGATTAGCCTCTTACCAGCAGCATTGGAACATTTTTTCCACTTTTGGATTTTTGCCTGGTCCTTTTGCTAATTGAAATCGGCTACATGTACTATGTACAATCGCGACTGGTCATTACTATATTCAACTTTTGATTATAAGTTATGTGCCCTTCGGTAGCCCAGAAGATGTCAAATCTTTGGGCCAAGCCCATTTAACTCACCCAGCAAATGTCTTACTTCTAAGTCGAAGATAAACTCAATGTCTTTATCTACATGTAGAAAAACCACACCATTTTTATATAAAAAACACAAGGTACTTGATACAGTCTGCTGTAAAAAGTACAATTGAACACTGACCCACATCAATAAGGTGCCAAAAGATGCGCAATTGGGTCAGGCATCTCCAGCTGTTGAAAAATTGCAAATTTCCTTGGTTTCCATGGAGTAAGAGCCGTTGCTGGGCACGTGATTTTGACATAAATGATGATTCAATTGTGGCTACAGCCAAAAGTATTGGTCGGAGAGCAACGCGGTTTGCACCATTCGATTTCTCGTCACAAAATACGTCGGATTAGCCTCTTACCAGCAGCATTGGAACATTTTTTACACTTTTGGATATTTGCCTGGTCCTTTTGCTAATTGAAATCGGCTACATGTACTATGTACAATCGCGACTGGTCATTACTATATTCATCTTTTGATTATAAGTTATGTGCCCATCGGTAGCCCAGAAGATGTCAAATCTTTGGGCCAAGCCCATTTAACTCACCCAGCAAATGTCTTACTTCTAAGTCGAAGATAAACTCAATGTCTTTATCTACATGTAGAAAAACCACACCATTTTTATATAAAAAACACAAGGTACTTGATACAGTCTGCTGTAAAAAGTACAATTGAACACTGACCCACATCAATAAGGTGCCAAAAGATGCGCAATTGGGTCAGGCATCTCCAGCTGTTGAAAAATTGCAAATTTCCTTGGTTTCCATGGAGTAAGAGCCGTTGCTGGGCACGTGATTTTGACATAAATGATGATTCAATTGTGGCTACAGCCAAAAGTATTGGTCGGAGAGCAGCGCGGTTTGCACCATTCGATTTCTCGTCACAAAATACGTCGGATTAGCCTCTTACCAGCAGCATTGGAACATTTTTTCCACTTTTTGATATTTGCCTGGTCCTTTTGCTAATTGAAATCGGCTACATGTACTATGTACAATCGCGACTGGTCATTACTATATTCATCTTTTGATTATAAGTTATGTGCCCTTCGGTAGCCCAGAAGATGTCAAATCTTTGGGCCAAGCCCATTTAACTCACCCAGCAAATGTCTTACTTCTAAGTCGAAGATAAACTTAATCTCTTTATCTACATGTAGAAAAACCACACCATTTTTATATAAAAAACACAAGGTACTTGATACAGTCTGCTGTAAAAAGTACAATTGAACACTGACCCACATCAATAAGGTGCCAAAAGATGCGCAATTGGGTCAGGCATCTCCAGCTGTTGAAAAATTGGAAATTTCCTTGGTTTCCATGGAGTAAGAGCCGTTGCTGGGCACGTGATTTTGACATAATTGATGATTCAATTGTGGCTACAGCCAAAAGTATTGGTCGGAGAGCAACGCGGTTTGCACCATTCGATTTCTCGTCACAAAATACGTCGGATTAGCCTCTTACCAGCAGCATTGGAACATTTTTTCCACTTTTGGATATTTGCCTGGTCCTTTTGCTCATTGAAATCGGCTACATGTACTATGTACAATCGCGACTGGTCATTACTATATTCATCTTTTGATTATAAGTTATGTGCCCTTCGGTAGCCCAGAAGATGTCAAATCTTTGGGCCAAGCCCATTTAACTCACCCAGCAAATGTCTTACTTCTAAGTCGAAGATAAACTTAATCTCTTTATCTACATGTAGAAAAAACCACACCATTTTTATATAAAAAACACAAGGTACTTGATACAGTCTGCTGTAAAAAGTACAATTGAACACTGACCCACATCAATAAGGTGCCAAAAGATGCGCAATTGGGTCAGGCATCTCCAGCTGTTGAAAAATTGCAAATTTCCTTGGTTTCCATGGAGTAAGAGCCGTTGCTGGGCACGTGATTTTGACATAAATGATGATTCAATTGTGGCTACAGCCAAAAGTATTGGTCGGAGAGCAGCGCGGTTTGCACCATTCGATTTCTCGTCACAAAATACGTCGGATTAGCCTCTTACCAGCACGATTGGAGCATTTTTTTTTACTTTTGGATTTTTGCCTGGTCCTTTTGCTAATTGAAATCGGCTACATGTACTATGTACCATCGCGGACTGGTCATTACTATATTCAACTTTTGATTATAAGTTATGTGCCCTTCGGTAGCCCAGAAGATGTCAAATCTTTGGGCCAAGCCCATTTAACTCACCCAGCAAATGTCTTACTTCTAAGTCGAAGATAAACTCAATGTCTTTATCTACATGTAGAAAAACCACACCATTTTTATATAAAAAACACAAGGTACTTGATACAGTCTGCTGTAAAAAGTACAATTGAACACTGACCACATCAATAAGGTGCCAAAAGATGCGCAATTGGGTCAGCATCTCCAGCTGTTGAAAAATTGCAAATTTCCTTGGTTTCCATGGAGTAAGGAGCCGTTGCTGGGCACGTGATTTTGACATAAATGATGATTCAATTGTGGCTACAGCCAAAAGTATTGGTCGGAGAGCAACCGCGGTTTGCACCATTCGATTTCTCGTCACAAAATACGTCGGATTAGCCTCTTACCAGCAGCATTGGAACATTTTTTCCACTTTGGATTTTTGCCTGGTCCTTTTGCTAATTGAAATCGGCTACATGTACTATGTACAATCGCGACTGGTCCATTACTATATTCAACTTTTGATTATAAGTTATGTGCCCTTCGGTAGCCCAGAAGATGTCAAATCTTTGGGCCAAGCCCATTTAACTCACCCAGCAAATGTCTTACTTCTAAGTCGAAGATAAACTTAATCTCTTTATCTACATGTAGAAAAAACCACACCATTTTTATATAAAAAAACACAAGGTACTTGATACAGTCTGCTGTAAAAAGTACAATTGAACACTGACCCACATCAAATAAGGTGCCAAAAGATGCGCAATTGGGTCAGGCATCTCCAGCTGTTGAAAAATTGCAAATTTCCTTGGTTTCCATGGAGTAAGAGCCGTTGCTGGGCACGTGATTTGACATAAATGATGATTCAATTGTGGCTACAGCCAAAAGTATTGGTCGGAGAGCAACGCGGTTTTGCACCATTCGATTTCTCCGTCACAAAATACGTCGGATTAGCCTCTTACCAGCAGCATTGGAACATTTTTTTCCACTTTTGGATTTTTGTCTGGTCCCTTTGCTAATTGAAATCGGCTACATGTACTATGTACAAATCGCGACTGGTCATTACTATATTCATCTTTTGATTATAAGTTATGTGCCCTTCGGTAGCCCAGAAGATGTCAAATCTTTGGGCCAAGCCCATTTACTCACCCAGCAAATGTCTTACTTCTAAGTCGAAGATAAACTTAATCTCTTTATCTACATGTAGAAAAACCACACCATTTTTATATAAAAAACACAGGTACTTGATACAGTCTGCTGTAAAAAGTACAATTGAACACTGACCCCACATCAATAAGGTGCCAAAAGATGCGCAATTGGGTCAGGCATCTCCAGCTGTTGAAAAATTGCAAATTTCCTTGGTTTCATGGAGTAAGAGCCGTTGCTGGGCACGTGATTTTGACATAAATGATGATTCAATTGTGGCTACAGCCAAAAGTTTGGTCGGAGAGCAACGCGGTTTGCACCATTCGATTTCTCGTCACAAAATACGTCGGATTAGCCTCTTACCAGCAGCATTGGAACATTTTTTCCACTTTGGATTTTTGCCTGGTCCTTTTGCTAATTGAAATCGGCTACATGTACTATGTACAATCGCGACTGGTCATTACTATATTCAACTTTGATTATAAGTTATGTGCCCTTCGGTAGCCCAGAAGATGTCAAATCTTTGGGCCAAGCCCATTTAACTCACCCAGCAAATGTCTTACTTCTAAGTCGAAGATAAACTCAATGTCTTTATCTACATGTAGAAAAACCACACCATTTTTATATAAAAAACACAAGGTACTTGATACAGTCCTGCTGTAAAAAGTACAATTGAACACTGACCCCACATCAATAAGGTGCAAAAAGATTGCGCAATTGGTCAGGCATCTCCAGCTGTTGAAAAATTGCAAATTTCCTTGGTTTCCATGGAGTAAGAGCCGTTGCTGGGCACGTGATTTTGACATAAATGATGATTCAATTGTGGCTACAGCCAAAAGTATTGGTCGGAGAGCAGCGCGGTTTGCACCATTCGATTTCTCGTCACAAAATACGTCGGATTAGCCTCTTACCAGCAGCATTGGAACATTTTTTCCACTTTTGGATTTTTGCCTGGTCCTTTTGCTAATTGAAATCGGCTACATGTACTATGTACCATCGCGACTGGTCATTACTACATTCAACTTTTGATTATAAGTTATGTGCCCTTCGGTAGCCCAGAAGACGTCAAATCTTTGGGCCAAGCCCATTTAACTCACCCAGCAAATGTCCTTACTTCTAAGTCGAAGATAAACTCAATGTGTTTATCTACATGTAGAAAAACCACACCATTTTTATATAAAAAAACACAAGGTACTTGATACAGTCTGCTGTAAAAAGTACAAATTGAACACTGACCACATCAATAAGGTGCCAAAAAGATGCGCAATTGGGCAAGGCATCTCCAGGTGTTGAAAAATTGTAAATTTCCTTGGTTTCCATGGAGTAAGAGCCGTTGCTGGGCACGTGATTCTTGACATAATTGATGATTCAATTGTGGCTACAGCCAAAAGTATTGCTCGGAGAGCAACGCGGTTTGCACCATTCGATTCTCGTCACAAAATACGTCGGATTAGCCTCTTACCAGCAGCATTGGAACATTTTTTCCACTTTTGGATATTTGCCTGGTCCTTTTGCTAATTGAAATCGGCTACATGTACTATGTACAATCGCGACTGGTCATTACTATATTCATCTTTTGATTATAAGTTATGTGCCCTTCGGTAGCCCAGAAGATGTCAAATCTTTGGGCCAAGCCCATTTAACTCACCAAGCAAATGTCTTACTTCTAAGTCGAAGATAAAACTTAATCTCTTTATCTACATGTAGAAAAACCACACCATTTTTATATAAAAACCACAAGGTACTTGATACAGTCTGCTGTAAAAAGTACAATTGAACACTGACCCACATCAATAAGGTGCCAAAAGATGCGCAATTGGGTCAGGCATCTCCAGCTGTTGAAAAATTGCAAATTTCCTTGGTTTCCATGGAGTAAGAGCCGTTGCTGGCACGTGATTTTGACATAATTGATGATTCAATTGTGGCTACAGCCAAAAGTATTGCTCGAGAGCAACGCGGTTTGCACCATTCGATTTCTCGTCACAAAATACGTCGGATTAGGCCTCTTACCAGCAGCATTGGAACATTTTTTCCACTTTTGGATATTTGCCCTGGTCCTTTTGCTAATTGAAATCGGCTACATGTACTATGTACAATCGCGACTGGTCATTACTATATTCATCTTTTGATTATAAGTTATGTGCCCTTCGGTAGCCCAGAAGATGTCAAATCTTTGGGCCGAAGCCCATTTACTCACCCAGCAAATGTCTTACTTCTAAGTCGAAGATAAACTCAATGTCTTTATCTACATGTAGAAAAACCACCACCATTTTTATATAAAAAAACACAAGGTACTTGATACAGTCTGCTGTAAAAAGTACAATTGAACACTGACCCACATCAATAAGGTGCCAAAAGATGCGCAATTGGGCAAGGCATCTTCCAGGTGTTGAAAAATTGTAAATTTCCTTGGTTTCCATGGAGTAAGAGCCGTTGCTGGGCACGTGATTTTGACATAATTGATGATTTCAATTGTGGCTACAGCCAAAAGTATTGCTCGGAGAGCAACGCTGTTTGCACCATTCGATTTCTCGTCACAAAATACGTCGGATTAGCCTCTTACCAGCAGCATTGGAACATTTTTTCCACTTTTGGATATTTGCCTGGTCCTTTTGCTAATTGAAATCGGCTACATGTACTATGTACAATCGCGACTGGTCATTACTATATTCATCTTTTGATTATAAGTTAGTGCCCTTCGGTAGCCCAGAAGATGTCAAATCTTTGGGCCAAGCCCATTTAACTCACCCAGTAAATGTCTTACTTCTAAGTCGAAGATAAACTTAATCTCTTTATCTACATGTAGAAAAACCACACCATTTTTATATAAAAAAACAAAAGGTACTTGATACAAGTCCTGCTGTAAAAAGTACAATTGAACACTGACCCACATCAATAAGGTGCCAAAGGATGCGCAATAGGGCCAGGCATCTCCAGCTGTTGAAAAATTGCAAATTTCCTTGGTTTCCATGGAGTAAGAGCCGTTGCTGGGCACGTGATCTTGACATCATTGATTATTCATTTGTGGCTACAGCCAAAAGTATTGGTCGGAGAGCAACGCGGTTTGCACCATTCGATTTCTCGTCACAAAATACGTCGGATTAGCCTCTTACCAGCAGCATTGAACAGTTTTTCTACTTTTGGATTTTTGCCTGGTCTTTTGCGAATTGAAATCGGGTACAATTAGCTATGTACACTCGCGACTGGTCATTACTATATTCAATTTTTCATTATAAGTTATGTGCCCTTCGGTAGCCCAGACGGACGTCAAATCTTTTGGGCCATGCCCATTTAACTCACCCAACAAATGTCTTACTTCTAAGTCGAAGACAAACTCAATGTCTTTATCTACATGTAGAAAAACCACACCATTTGTATATAAAAAAAACAAAAGGTACTTGAATACAATCCGCTGTAAAAAGTACAATTGAACACTGACCCACATCAATAAGGTGCCAAAGGATGCGCAATTGGGCCAGGCATCTCCAGCTGTTGAAAAATTGCAAATTTCCTTGGTTTCCATGGAGGTAAGAGCCGTTGCTGGGCACGTGATCTTGACATCATTGATTATTCAATTGTGGCTACAGCCAAACAGTATTGGGTCGGAGAGCAACGCGGTTTTGCACCATTCGATTTCTCGTCACAAAATACGTCGGATAGCCTCTTACCCAGCAGCATTGGAACAGTTTTTCTACTTTTGGATTTTTGCCTGGTCATTTTGCTAATTGAAATCGGCTACATTAACTATGTACACATCGCGACTGGTCATTACTATATTCAACATTTCATTATAAGTTATGTGCCCTTCGGTAGTCCAGACGACGTCAAATCTTTGGGCCATGCCCATTTTAACTCACTCAACAAATGTCTTACTTCTAAGTCGAAGACAAACTCAATGTCTTTATCTACATGTAGAAAAACCACACCATTTGTATATAAAAAAAACAAAAGGTACTTGATACAATCCGCTGTAAAAAGTACAATGAACACTGACCCACATCAATAAGGTGCCAAAGGATGCGCAATTGGGCCAGGCATCTCCAGCTGTTGAAAAATTGCAAATTTCCTTGGTTTCCATGGAGTAAGAGCCGTTGCTGGCACGTGATCTTGACATCATTGATTATTCATTTGTGGCTACAGCCAAAAGTATTGGTCGGAGAGCAACGCGGTTTGCACCATTCGATTTCTCGTCACAAAATACGTCGGATTAGCCTCTTACCAGCAGCATTGGAACAGTTTTACTACTTTTGGATTTTTGCCTGGGCTTTTGCGAATTGAAATCGGCTACATTAACTATGTACAATCGCGACTGGTCATTACTATATTCAAACAGTTCATTATAAGTTATGTGCCCTTCGGTAGCCCAGTACGACGTCAAATCTTTGGGCCAAGCCCATTTAACTCACCCAGCAAATGTCTTACTTCTAAGTCGAAGACAAACTCAATGTCTTTATCTACATGTAGAAAAACCACACC
>NW_027018184.1:0-63151 GCF_032854445.1 Liolophura sinensis | reverse complement strand
ATCATTCAATTGTCGCTACAGCCAAAAGTATTGGTCGGAGAGCAACGCGGTTTGCACCATTCGATTTCTCGTGACAAAATACGTCGGATTAGCCTCTTACCAGCAGCACTGGAACAGTTTTTCCACTTTTGCATTTTTGCCTGGTCTTTTTGTTAATTGAAATCGGATACACTGTACTATGCACAATCGCGACTGGTCGTTACTATATTCAACTTTTAACTATACGTTATGTGCCTTCGGTAGCCCAGAAGACGACAAATCTTTGGGCTAAGCCCATTTAACTCATCCAGCAATTGTCTTACTTTTAAGTCCAAGACAATCTCAATGTCTTTATCTACGTGTAGAAAAACCCACACCATTTGTACATAAAAAACACAAGGTACTAGATACAGTCTGCTGTAAAAAGTACAACTGATCACTGACCCACATCAATAAGGTTCTAAAAGATGCGGAATTGGCCCAGGCATCGGCAGCTGTTTAAAAAATTGCAAATTTCCCTGGTTTCCATGGAGTAAGAGCCGTTGCTGGGCACGTGACTATGACATCAATGATCATTCAATTGTCGCTACAGCCAAAAGTATTGGTCGGAGAGCAACGCGGTTTGCACCATTCGATTTCTCGTGACAAAATACGTCGGATTAGCCTCTTACCAGCAGCACTGGAACAGTTTTTCCACTTTTGCATTTTTGCCTGGTCTTTTTGTTAATTGAAATCGGATACACTGTACTATGCACAATCGCGACTGGTCGTTACTATATTCAACTTTTAACTATACGTTATGTGCCCCTTCGGTAGCCCAGAAGACGTCAAATCTTGGGCTAAGCCCATTTAACTCATCCAGCAATTGTCTTACTTTTAAGTCCAAGACAATCTCAATGTCTTTATCTACGTGTAGAAAAAACCACACCATTTGTACATAAAAAACACAAGGTACTAGATACAGTCTGCTGTAAAAAGTACAACTGATCACTGACCTACATCAATAAGGTTCTAAAAGATGCGGAATCGGGCCAGGCATCGGCAGCTGTTTAAAAAATTGCAAATTTCCCTGGTTTCCATGGAGTAAGAGCCGTTGCTGGGCACGTGACTATGACATCAATGATCATTCAATTGTCGCTACAGCCAAAAGTATTGGTCGGAGAGCAACGCGGTTTGCACCATTCGATTTCTCGTGACAAAATACGTCGGATTAGTCTCTTACCAGCAGCACTGGAACAGTTTTTCCACTTTTGCATTTTTGCCTGGTCTTTTTGTTAATTGAAATCGGATACATTCTACTATGTACAATCGCGACTGGTCATTACTATATTCAACTTTTGACTATAAGTTATGTGCCCTTCGGTAGCCCAGAAGACGTCAAATCTTTGGGCTAAGCCCAATTAACTCACCCAGCAATTGTCTTACTTCTAAGTCCAAGACAATCTCAATGTCTTTATCTACGTGTAGAAAAACCACACCATTTGTACATAAAAAAACACAAGGTACTAGATACAGTCTGCTGTAAAAAGTACAACTGATCACTGACCCACATCAATAAGGTTCTAAAAGATGCGGAATTGGCCCAGGCATCGGCAGCTGTTTAAAAAAATTGCAAATTTCCCTGGTTTCCCATGGAGTAAGAGCCGTTGCTGGGCACGTGACTATGACATCAATGATCATTCAATTGTCGCTACAGCCAAAAGCATTGGTCGGAGAGCAACGCGGTTTTGCACCATTCGATTTCTCGTGACAAAATACGTCGGATTAGCCTCTTACCAGCAGCACTGGAACAGTTTTTCCACTTTTGCATTTTTTGCCTGGTCTTTTTGTTAATTGAAATCGGATACACTGTACTATGCACAATCGCGACTGGTCGTTACTATATTCAACTTTTAACTATACGTTATGTGCCCTTCGGTAGCCCAGAAGACGTCAAATCTTTAGGCTAAGCCCATTGAACTCATCCAGCAATTGTCTTACTTTTAAGTCCAAGACAATCTCAATGTCTTTATCTACGTGTAGAAAAACCACACCATTTGTACATAAAAAACACAAGGTACTAGATACAGTCTGCTGTAAAAAGTACAACTGATCACTGACCCACATCAATAAGGTTCTAAAAGATGCGGATTGGCCCAGGCATCGGCAGCTGTTTAAAAAATTGCAAATTTCCCTGGTTTCCATGGAGTAAGAGCCGTTGCTGGGCACGTGACTATGACATCAATGATCATTCAATTGTCGCTACAGCCAAAAGTATTGGTCGGAGAGCAACGCGGTTTGCACCATTCGATTTCTCGTGACAAAATACGTCGGATTAGCCTCTTACCAGCAGCACTGGAACAGTTTTTCCACTTTTGCATTTTTGCCTGGTCTTTTGTTAATTGAAATCGGATACACTGTACTATGCACAATCACGACTGGTCGTTACTATATTCAACTTTTAACTATACGTTATGTGCCCTTCGGTAGCCCAGAAGACGACAATCTTTGGGCTAAGCCCATTTAACTCATCCAGCAATTGTCTTACTTTTAAGTCCAAGACAATCTCAATGTCTTTATCTACGTGTAGAAAAACCACACCATTTGTACATAAAAAACACAAGGTACTAGATACAGTCTGCTGTAAAAAGTACAACTGATCACTGACCCACATCAATAAGGTTCTAAAAGATGCGGAATTGGCCCAGGCATCGGCAGCTGTTTAAAAAATTGCAAATTTCCCTGGTTTCCATGGAGTAAGAGCCGTTGCTGGGCACGTGACTATGACATCAATGATCATTCAATTGTCGCTACAGCCAAAAGCATTGGTCGGAGAGCAACGCGGTTTGCACCATTCGATTTCTCGTGACAAAATACGTCGGATTAGCCTCTTACCAGCAGCACTGGAACAGTTTTTCCACTTTTGCATTTTTGCCTGGTCTTTTTGTTAATTGAAATCGGATACACTGTACTATGCACAATCGCGACTGGTCGTTACTATATTCAACTTTTAACTATACGTTATGTGCCCTTCGGTAGCCCAGAAGACGTCAAATCTTTAGGCTAAGCCCATTGAACTCATCCAGCAATTGTCTTACTTTTAAGTCCAAGACAATCTCAATGTCTTTATCTACGTGTAGAAAAACCACACCATTTGTACATAAAAAACACAAGGTACTAGATACAGTCTGCTGTAAAAAGTACAACTGATCACTGACCCACATCAATAAGGTTCTAAAAGATGCGGAATTGGCCCAGGCATCGGCAGCTGTTTAAAAAATTGCAAATTTCCCTGGTTTCCATGGAGTAAGAGCCGTTGCTGGGCACGTGACTATGACATCAATGATCATTCAATTGTCGCTACAGCCAAAAGTATTGGTCGGAGAGCAACGCGGTTTGCACCATTCGATTTCTCGTGACAAAATACGTCGGATTAGCCTCTTACCAGCAGCACTGGAACAGTTTTTCCACTTTTGCATTTTTGCCTGGTCTTTTTGTTAATTGAAAATCGGATACACTGTACTATGCACAATCACGACTGGTCGTTACTATATTCAACTTTTAACTATACGTTATGTGCCCTTCGGTAGCCCAGAAGACGACAAATCTTTGGGCTAAGCCCATTTAACTCATCCAGCAATTGTCTTACTTTTAAGTCCAAGACAATCTCAATGTCTTTATCTACGTGTAGAAAAACCACACCATTTGTACATAAAAAACACAAGGTACTAGATACAGTCTGCTGTAAAAAGTACAACTGATCACTGACCCACATCAATAAGGTTCTAAAAGATGCGGAATTGGCCCAGGCATCGGCAGCTGTTTAAAAAATTGCAAATTTCCCTGGTTTCCATGGAGTAAGAGCCGTTGCTGGGCACGTGACTATGACATCAATGATCATTCAATTGTCGCTACAGCCAAAAGTATTGGTCGGAGAGCAACGCGGTTTGCACCATTCGATTTCTCGTGACAAAATACGTCGGATTAGCCTCTTACCAGCAGCACTGGAACAGTTTTTCCACTTTTGCATTTTTGCCTGGTCTTTTTGTTAATTGAAATCGGATACACTGTACTATGCACAATCGCGACTGGTCGTTACTATATTCAACTTTTAACTATACGTTTTGTGCCCTTCGGTAGCCCAGAAGACGTCAAATCTTTGGGCTAAGCCCATTTAACTCATCCAGCAATTGTCTTACTTTTAAGTCCAAGACAATCTCAATGTCTTTATCTACGTGTAGAAAAACCACACCATTTGTACATAAAAAACACAAGGTACTAGATACAGTCTGCTGTAAAAAGTACAACTGATCACTGACCCACATCAATAAGGTTCTAAAAGATGCGGAATTGGCCCAGGCATCGGCAGCTGTTTAAAAAATTGCAAATTTCCCTGGTTTCCATGGAGTAAGAGCCGTTGCTGGGCACGTGACTATGACATCAATGATCATTCAATTGTCGCTACAGCCAAAAGTATTGGTCGGAGAGCAACGCGGTTTGCACCATTCGATTTCTCGTGACAAAATACGTCGGATTAGCCTCTTACCAGCAGCACTGGAACAGTTTTTCCACTTTTGCATTTTTGCCTGGTCTTTTTGTTAATTGAAATCGGATACACTGTACTATGCACAATCGCGACTGGTCGTTACTATATTCAACTTTTAACTATACGTTATGTGCCCTTCGGTAGCCCAGAAGACGTCAAATCTTTGGGCTAAGCCCATTTAACTCATCCAGCAATTGTCTTACTTTTAAGTCCAAGACAATCTCAATGTCTTTATCTACGTGTAGAAAAACCACACCATTCGTACATAAAAAACACAATGTACTAGATACAGTCTGCTGTAAAAAGTACAACTGATCACTGACCCACATCAATAAGGTTCTAAAGGATGCGGAATTGGCCCAGGCATCGGCAGCTGTTTAAAAAATTGCAAATTTCCCTGGTTTCCATGGAGTAAGAGCCGTTGCTGGGCACGTGACCTATGACATCAATGATCATTCAATTGTCGCTACAGCCAAAAGTATTGGTCGGAGAGCAACGCGGTTTTGCACCATTCGATTTCTCGTGACAAAAATACGTCGGATTAGCCTCTTACCAGTAGCACTGGAACAGTTTTTCCACTATTAAATTTTTGCCTGGTCTTTTTGTTAATTGAAATCGGATACACTGTACTATGTACAATCGCGACTGGTCATTACTATATTCAACTTTTGACTATAAGTTATGTGCCCTTCTGTAGCCCAGAAGACGTCAAATCTTTGGGCTAAGCCCATTTAACTCACCCAGCAATTGTCTTACTTCTAAGTCCAAGACAATCTCAATGTCTTTATCTACGTGTAGAAAAACCACACCATTTGTACATAAAAAACACAAGGTACTAGATACAGTCTGCTGTAAAAAGTACAACTGATCACTGAACCACATCAATAAGGTTCTAAAAGATGCGGAATTGGCCCAGGCATCGGCAGCTGTTTAAAAAATTGCAAATTTCCCTGGTTTCCATGGAGTAAGAGCCGTTGCTGGGCACGTGACTATGACATCAATGATCATTCAATTGTCGCTACAGCCAAAAGTATTGGTCGGAGAGCAACGCGGTTTGCACCATTCGATTTCTCGTGACAAAATACGTCGGATTAGCCTCTTACCAGCAGCACTGGAACAGTTTTTCCACTTTTGCATTTTTGCCTGGGTCTTTTTGTTATTGAAATCGGATACACTGTACTATGCACAATCGCGACTGGTCGTTGCTATATTCAACTTTTAACTATACGTTATGTGCCCTTTGGTAGCCCAGAAGACGTCAAATCTTTAGGCTAAGCCCATTTAACTCATCCAGCAATTGTCTTACTTTTAAGTCCAAGACAATCTCAATGTCTTTATCTACGTGTAGAAAAACCACACCATTTGTACATAAAAAACACAAGGTACTAGATACAGTCTGCTGTAAAAAGTACAACTGATCACTGACCCACATCAATAAGGTTCTAAAAGATGCGGAATTGGCCCAGGCATCGGCAGCTGTTTAAAAAATTGCAAATTTCCCTGGTTTCCATGGAGTAAGAGCCGTTGCTGGGCACGTGACTATGACATCAATGATCATTCAATTGTCGCTACAGCCAAAAGTATTGGTCGGAGAGCAACGCGGTTTGCACCATTCGATTTCTCGTGACAAAATACGTCGGATTAGCCTCTTACCAGCAGCACTGGAACAGTTTTTCCACTTTTGCATTTTTGCCTGGTCTTTTTGTTAATTGAAATCGGATACACTGTACTATGCACAATCGCGACTGGTCGTTACTATATTCAACTTTTAACTATACGTTATGTGCCCTTCGGTAGCCCAGAAGACGTCAAATCTTTGGGCTAAGCCCATTTAACTCATCCAGCAATTGTCTTACTTTTAAGTCCAAGACAATCTCAATGTCTTTATCTACGTGTAGAAAAACCACACCATTTGTACATAAAAAACACAAGGTACTAGATACAGTCTGCTGTAAAAAGTACAACTGATCACTGACCCACATCAATAAGGTTCTAAAAGATGCGGAATTGGCCCAGGCATCGGCAGCTGTTTAAAAAATTGCAAATTTCCCTGGTTTCCATGGAGTAAGAGCCGTTGCTGGGCACGTGACTATGACATCAATGATCATTCAATTGTCGCTACAGCCAAAAGTATTGGTCGGAGAGCAACGCGGTTTGCACCATTCGATTTCTCGTGACAAAATATGTCGGATTAGCCTCTTACCAGCAGCACTGGAACAGTTTTTCCACTTTTGCATTTTTGCCTGGTCTTTTTGTTAATTGAAATCGGATACACTGTACTATGCACAATCGCGACTGGTCGTTACTATATTCAACTTTTAACTATACGTTATGTGCCCTTCGGTAGCCCAGAAGACGTCAAATCTTTGGGCTAAGCCCATTTAACTCATCCAGCAATTGTCTTACTTTTAAGTCCAAGACAATCTCAATGTCTTTATCTACGTGTAGAAAAACCACACCATTCGTACATAAAAAACACAATGTACTAGATACAGTCTGCTGTAAAAAGTACAACTGATCACTGAACCACATCAATAAGGTTCTAATAGATGCGGAATTGGGCCAGGCATCGGCAGCTGTTAAAAAATTGCATATTTCCCTGGTTTCCATGGAGTAAGAGCCGTTGCTGGGCACGTGACTATGACATCAATGATCATTCAATTGTCGCTACAGCCAAAAGTATTGGTCGGAGAGCAACGCGGTTTGCACCATTCGATTTCTCGTGACAAAATACGTCGGATTAGTCTCTTACCAGTAGCACTGGAACAGTTTTTCCACTATTAAATTTTTGCCTGGTCTTTTTGTTAATGGAAATCGGATACACTGTACTATGCACAATCGCGACTGGTCGTTACTATATTCAACTTTTAACTATACGTTATGTGCCCTTCGGTAGCCCAGAAGACGTCAAATCTTTGGGCTAAGCCCATTTAACTCATCCAGCAATTGTCTTACTTTTAAGTCCAAGACAATCTCAATGTCTTTATCTACGTGTAGAAAAACCACACCATTTGTACATAAAAAACACAAGGTACTAGATACAGTCTGCTGTAAAAAGTACAACTGATCACTGACCCACATCAATAAGGTTCTAAAAGATGCGGAATTGGCCCAGGCATCGGCAGCTGTTTAAAAAATTGCAAATTTCCCTGGTTTCCATGGAGTAAGAGCCGTTGCTGGGCACGTGACTATGACATCAATGATCATTCAATTGTCGCTACAGCCAAAAGTATTGGTCGGAGAGCAACGCGGTTTGCACCATTCGATTTCTCGTGACAAAATACGTCGGATTAGCCTCTTACCAGCAGCACTGGAACAGTTTTTCCACTTTTGCATTTTTGCCTGGTCTTTATGTTAATTGAAATCGGATACACTGTACTATGCACAATCGCGACTGGTCGTTACTATATTCAACTTTTAACTATACGTTATGTGCCCTTCGGTAGCCCAGAAGACGTCAAATCTTTGGGCTAAGCCCATTTAACTCATCCAGCAATTGTCTTACTTTTAAGTCCAAGACAATCTCAATGTCTTTATCTACGTGTAGAAAAACCACACCATTCGTACATAAAAAACACAATGTACTAGATACAGTCTGCTGTAAAAAGTACAACTGATCACTGAACCACATCAATAAGGTTCTAATAGATGCGGAATTGGGCCAGGCATCGGCAGCTGTTAAAAAATTGCATATTTCCCTGGTTTCCATGGAGTAAGAGCCGTTGCTGGGCACGTGACTATGACATCAATGATCATTCAATTGTGGCTACAGCCAAAAGTATTGGTCGGAGAGCAACGCGGTTTGCACCATTCGATTTCTCGTGACAAAATACGTCGGATTAGCCTCTTACCAGTAGCACTGGAACAGTTTTTCCACTTTTGCATTATTGCCTGGTCTTTTTGTTAATGGAAATCGGCTACACTGTACTATGTACAATTGCGACTGGTCATTATTATATTCAACTTTTGACTATAAGTTATGTGCCCTTCGGTAGCCCAGAAGACGTCAAATCTTTGGGCTAAGCCCATTTAACTCATCCAGCAATTGTCTTACTTTTAAGTCCAAGACAATCTCAATGTCTTTATCTACGTGTAGAAAAACCACACCATTTGTACATAAAAAACACAAGGTACTAGATACAGTCTGCTGTAAAAAGTACAACTGATCACTGAACCACATCAATAAGGTTCTAAAAGATGCGGAATTGGCCCAGGCATCGGCAGCTGTTTAAAAAATTGCAAATTTCCCTGGTTTCCATGGAGTAAGAGCCGTTGCTGGGCACGTGACTATGACATCAATGATCATTCAATTGTCGCTACAGCCAAAAGCATTGGTCGGAGAGCAACGCGGTTTGCACCATTCGATTTCTCGTGACAAAATACGTCGGATTAGTCTCTTACCAGCAGCACTGGAACAGTTTTTCCACTTTTGCATTTTTGCCTGGTCTTTTTGTTAATTGAAATCGGATACACTGTACTATGCACAATCGCGACTGGTCGTTACTATATTCAACTTTTAACTATACGTTATGTGCCCTTCGGTAGCCCAGAAGACGTCAAATCTTTAGGCTAAGCCCATTTAACTCATCCAGCAATTGTCTTACTTTTAAGTCCAAGACAATCTCAATGTCTTTATCTACGTGTAGAAAAACCACACCATTTGTACATAAAAAACACAAGGTACTAGATACAGTCTGCTGTAAAAAGTACAACTGATCACTGACCCACATCAATAAGGTTCTAAAAGATGCGGAATTGGCCCAGGCATCGGCAGCTGTTTAAAAAATTGCAAATTTCCCTGGTTTCCATGGAGTAAGAGCCGTTGCTGGGCACGTGACTATGACATCAATGATCATTCAATTGTCGCTACAGCCAAAAGTATTGGTCGGAGAGCAACGCGGTTTGCACCATTCGATTTCTCGTGACAAAATACGTCGGATTAGCCTCTTACCAGCAGCACTGGAACAGTTTTTCCACTTTTGCATTTTTGCCTGGTCTTTTTGTTAATTGAAATCGGATACACTGTACTATGCACAATCGCGACTGGTCGTTACTATATTCAACTTTTAACTATACGTTATGTGCCCTTCGGTAGCCCAGAAGACGTCAAATCTTTGGGCTAAGCCCATTTAACTCATCCAGCAATTGTCTTACTTTTAAGTCCAAGACAATCTCAATGTCTTTATCTACGTGTAGAAAAACCACACCATTCGTACATAAAAAACACAATGTACTAGATACAGTCTGCTGTAAAAAGTAAAACTGATCACTGAACCACATCAATAAGGTTCTAATAGATGCGGAATTGGGCCAGGCATCGGCAGCTGTTAAAAAATTGCATATTTCCCTGGTTTCCATGGAGTAAGAGCCGTTGCTGGGCACGTGACTATGACATCAATGATCATTCAATTGTCGCTACAGCCAAAAGTATTGGTCGGAGAGCAACGCGGTTTGCACCATTCGATTTCTCGTCACAAAATACGTCGGATTAGCCTCTTACCAGTAGCACTGGAACAGTTTTTCCACTTTTGAATTTTTGCCTGGTCTTTTTGTTAATGGAAATCGGATACACTGTACTATGCACAATCGCGACTGGTCGTTACTATATTCAACTTTTAACTATACGTTATGTGCCCTTCGGTAGCCCAGAAGACGTCAAATCTTTGGGCTAAGCCCATTTAACTCATCCAGCAATTGTCTTACTTTTAAGTCCAAGACAATCTCAATGTCTTTATCTACGTGTAGAAAAACCACACCATTTGTACATAAAAAACACAAGGTACTAGATACAGTCTGCTGTAAAAAGTACAACTGATCACTGACCCACATCAATAAGGTTCTAAAAGATGCGGAATTGGCCCAGGCATCGGCAGCTGTTTAAAAAATTGCAAATTTCCCTGGTTTCCATGGAGTAAGAGCCGTTGCTGGGCACGTGACTATGACATCAATGATCATTCAATTGTCGCTACAGCCAAATGTATTGGTCGGAGAGCAACGCGGTTTGCACCATTCGATTTCTCGTGACAAAATACGTCGGATTAGCCTCTTACCAGCAGCACTGGAACAGTTTTTCCACTTTTGCATTTTTGCCTGGTCTTTTTGTTAATTGAAATCGGATACACTGTACTATGCACAATCGCGACTGGTCGTTACTATATTCAACTTTTAACTATACGTTATGTGCCCTTCGGTAGCCCAGAAGACGTCAAATCTTTGGGCTAAGCCCATTTAACTCATCCAGCAATTGTCTTACTTTTAAGTCCAAGACAATCTCAATGTCTTTATCTACGTGTAGAAAAACCACACCATTCGTACATAAAAAACACAATGTACTAGATACAGTCTGCTGTAAAAAGTACAACTGATCACTGAACCACATCAATAAGGTTCTAATAGATGCGGAATTGGGCCAGGCATCGGCAGCTGTTAAAAAATTGCATATTTCCCTGGTTTCCATGGAGTAAGAGCCGTTGCTGGGCACGTGACTATGACATCAATGATCATTCAATTGTGGCTACAGCCAAAAGTATTGGTCGGAGAGCAACGCGGTTTGCACCATTCGATTTCTCGTGACAAAATACGTCGGATTAGCTTCTTACCAGTAGCACTGGAACAGTTTTTCCACTTTGCATTATTGCCTGGTCTTTTTGTTAATGGAAATCGGCTACACTGTACTATGTACAATTGCGACTGGTCATTATTATATTCAACTTTTGACTATAAGTTATGTGCCCTTCGGTAGCCCAGAAGACGTCAAATCTTTGGGCTAAGCCCATTTAACTCATCCAGCAATTGTCTTACTTTTAAGTCCAAGACAATCTCAATGTCTTTATCTACGTGTAGAAAAACCACACCATTTGTACATAAAAAACAAAATGTACTAGATACAGTCTGCTGTAAAAAGTACAACTGATCACTGACCCACATCAATAAGGTTCTAAAGGATGCGGAATTGGCCCAGGCATCGGCAGCTGTTTAAAAAATTGCAAATTTCCCTGGTTTCCATGGAGTAAGAGCCGTTGCTGGGCACGTGACTATGACATCAATGATCATTCAATTGTCGCTACAGCCAAAAGTATTGGTCGGAGAGCAACGCGGTTTGCACCATTCGATTTCTCGTGACAAAATACGTCGGATTAGC
The DNA here is from genome assembly GCF_032854445.1 of Liolophura sinensis. Lineage (NCBI taxonomy): Eukaryota > Metazoa > Mollusca > Polyplacophora > Chitonida > Chitonidae > Liolophura > Liolophura sinensis. Next base: position 51,506 of record NW_027018184.1, on the reverse strand, counting down.
TTCTTACCAGTAGCACTGGAACAGTTTTTTCACTTTGCATTATTGCCTGGTCTTTTTGTTAATGGAAATCGGCTACACTGTACTATGTACAATTGCGACTGGTCATTATTATATTCAACTTTTGACTATAAGTTATGTGCCCTTCGGTAGCCCAGAAGACGTCAAATCTTTGGGCTAAGCCCATTTAACTCATCCAGCAATTGTCTTACTTTTAAGTCCAAGACAATCTCAATGTCTTTATCTACGTGTAGAAAAACCACACCATTTGTACATAAAAAACACAAGGTACTAGATACAGTCTGCTGTAAAAAGTACAACTGATCACTGACCTACATCAATAAGGTTCTAAAAGATGCGGAATCGGGCCAGGCATCGGCAGCTGTTTAAAAAATTGCAAATTTCCCTGGTTTCCATGGAGTAAGAGCCGTTGCTGGGCACGTGACTATGACATCAATGATCATTCAATTGTCGCTACAGCCAAAAGTATTGGTCGGAGAGCAACGCGGTTTGCACCATTCGATTTCTCGTCACAAAATACGTCGGATTAGTCTCTTACCAGCAGCACTGGAACAGTTTTTCCACTTTTGCATTTTTGCCTGGTCTTTTTGTTAATTGAAATCGGATACATTCTACTATGTACAATCGCGACTGGTCATTACTATATTCAACTTTTGACTATAAGTTATGTGCCCTTCGGTAGCCCAGAAGACGTCAAATCTTTGGGCTAAGCCCATTTAACTCACCCAGCAATTGTCTTACTTCTAAGTCCAAGACAATCTCAATGTCTTTATCTACGTGTAGAAAAACCACACCATTTGTACATAAAAAACACAAGGTACTAGATACAGTCTGCTGTAAAAAGTACAACTGATCACTGAACCACATCAATAAGGTTCTAAAAGATGCGGAATTGGCCCAGGCATCGGCAGCTGTTTAAAAAATTGCAAATTTCCCTGGTTTCCATGGAGTAAGAGCCGTTGCTGGGCACGTGACTATGACATCAATGATCATTCAATTGTCGCTACAGCCAAAAGTATTGGTCGGAGAGCAACGCGGTTTGCACCATTCGATTTCTCGTGACAAAATACGTCGGATTAGCCTCTTACCAGCAGCACTGGAACAGTTTTTCCACTTTTGCATTTTTGCCTGGTCTTTTTGTTAATTGAAATCGGATACACTGTACTATGCACAATCGCGACTGGTCGTTACTATATTCAACTTTTAACTATACGTTATGTGCCCTTCGGTAGCCCAGAAGACGTCAAATCTTTGGGCTAAGCCCATTTAACTCATCCAGCAATTGTCTTACTTTTAAGTCCAAGACAATCTCAATGTCTTTATCTACGTGTAGAAAAACCACACCATTCGTACATAAAAAACACAATGTACTAGATACAGTCTGCTGTAAAAAGTACAACTGATCACTGACCTACATCAATAAGGTTCTAATAGATGCGGAATTGGGCCAGGCATCGGCAGCTGTTAAAAAATTGCATATTTCCCTGGTTTCCATGGAGTAAGAGCCGTTGCTGGGCACGTGACTATGACATCAATGATCATTCAATTGTCGCTACAGCCAAAAGTATTGGTCGGAGAGCAACGCGGTTTGCACCATTCGATTTCTCGTGACAAAATACGTCGGATTAGCCTCTTACCAGTAGCACTGGAACAGTTTTTCCACTTTGCATTTTTGCCTGGTCTTTTTGTTAATGGAAATCGGCTACACTGTACTATGTGCAATCGCGACTGGTCATTACTATATTCAACTTTTGACTATAAGTTATGTGCCCTTCGGTAGCCCAGAAGACGACAAGTCTTTGGGCTAAACCCATTAAACTCACCCAGCAATTGTCTTACTTCTAAGTCCAAGACAATCTCAATGTCTTTATCTACGTGTAGAAAAACCACACCATTTGTACATAAAAAACACAAGGTACTAGATACAGTCTGCTGTAAAAAGTACAACTGATCACTGACCCACATCAATAAGGTTCTAAAAGATGCGGAATTGGCCCAGGCATCGGCAGCTGTTTAAAAAATTGCAAATTTCCCTGGTTTCCATGGAGTAAGAGCCGTTGCTGGTCACGTGACTATGACATCAATGATCATTCAATTGTCGCTCCCACCAAAAGTATTGGTCGGAGAGCAACGCGGTTTGCACCATTCGATTTCTCGTGACAAAATACGTCGGATTAGCCTCTTACCAGCAGCACTGGAACAGTTTTTCCACTTTTGCATTTTTGCCTGGTCTTTTTGTTAATTGAAATCGGATACACTGTACTATGCACAATCGCGACTGGTCGTTACTATATTCAACTTTTAACTATAAGTTATGTGCCCTTCTGTAGCCCAGAAGACGTCAAATCTTTGGGCTAAGCCCATTTAACTCACCCAGCAATTGTCTTACTTCTAAGTCAAAGACAATCTCAATGTCTTTATCTACGTATAGAAAAACCACACCATTTGTACATAAAAAACACAAGGTACTAGATACAGTCTGCTGTAAAAAGTACAACTGATCACTGAACCACATCAATAAGGTTCTAAAAGATGCGGAATTGGCCCAGGCATCGGCAGCTGTTTAAAAAATTGCAAATTTCCCTGGTTTCCATGGAGTAAGAGCCGTTGCTGGGCACGTGACTATGACATCAATGATCATTCAATTGTCGCTACAGCCAAAAGTATTGGTCGGAGAGCAACGCGGTTTGCACCATTCGATTTCTCGTGACAAAATACGTCGGATTAGCCTCTTACCAGCAGCACTGGAACAGTTTTTCCACTTTGCATTTTTGCCTGGTCTTTTTGTTAATTGAAATCGGATACACTGTACTATGCACAATCGCGACTGGTCGTTACTATATTCAACTTTTAACTATACGTTATGTGCCCTTCGGTAGCCCAGAAGACGTCAAATCTTTGGGCTAAGCCCATTTAACTCATCCAGCAATTGTCTTACTTTTAAGTCCAAGACAATCTCAATGTCTTTATCTACGTGTAGAAAAACCACACCATTTGTACATAAAAAACACAAGGTACTAGATACAGTCTGCTGTAAAAAGTACAACTGATCACTGACCCACATCAATAAGGTTCTAAAAGATGCGGAATCGGGCCAGGCATCGGCAGCTGTTTAAAAAATTGCAAATTTCCCTGGTTTCCATGGAGTAAGAGCCGTTGCTGGGCACGTGACTATGACATCAATGATCATTCAATTGTCGCTACAGCCAAAAGTATTGGTCGGAGAGCAACGCGGTTTGCACCATTCGATTTCTCGTGACAAAATACGTCGGATTAGTCTCTTACCAGCAGCACTGGAACAGTTTTTCCACTTTTGCATTTTTGCCTGGTCTTTTTGTTAATTGAAATCGGATACATTCTACTATGTACAATCGCGACTGGTCATTACTATATTCAACTTTTGACTATAAGTTATGTGCCCTTCTGTAGCCCAGAAGACGTCAAATCTTTGGGCTAAGCCCATTTAACTCACCCAGCAATTGTCTTACTTCTAAGTCCAAGACAATCTCAATGTCTTTATCTACGTATAGAAAAACCACACCATTTGTACATAAAAAACACAAGGTACTAGATACAGTCTGCTGTAAAAAGTACAACTGATCACTGAACCACATCAATAAGGTTCTAAAAGATGCGGAATTGGCCCAGGCATCGGCAGCTGTTTAAAAAATTGCAAATTTCCCTGGTTTCCATGGAGTAAGAGCCGTTGCTGGGCACGTGACTATGACATCAATGATCATTCAATTGTCGCTACAGCCAAAAGTATTGGTCGGAGAGCAACGCGGTTTGCACCATTCGATTTCTCGTGACAAAATACGTCGGATTAGCCTCTTACCAGCAGCACTGGAACAGTTTTTCCACTTTTGCATTTTTGCCTGGTCTTTTTGTTAATTGAAATCGGATACACTGTACTATGCACAATCGCGACTGGTCGTTACTATATTCAACTTTTAACTATACGTTATGTGCCCTTCGGTAGCCCAGAAGACGTCAAATCTTTGGGCTAAGCCCATTTAACTCATCCAGCAATTGTCTTACTTTTAAGTCCAAGACAATCTCAATGTCTTTATCTACGTGTAGAAAAACCACACCATTCGTACATAAAAAACACAATGTACTAGATACAGTCTGCTGTAAAAAGTACAACTGATCACTGAACCACATCAATAAGGTTCTAATAGATGCGGAATTGGGCCAGGCATCGGCAGCTGTTAAAAAATTGCATATTTCCCTGGTTTCCATGGAGTAAGAGCCGTTGCTGGGCACGTGACTATGACATCAATGATCATTCAATTGTCGCTACAGCCAAAAGTATTGGTCGGAGAGCAACGCGGTTTGCACCATTCGATTTCTCGTGACAAAATATGTCGGATTAGCCTCTTACCAGTAGCACTGGAACAGTTTTTCCACTTTGCATTTTTGCCTGGTCTTTTTGTTAATGGAAATCGGCTACACTGTACTATGTGCAATCGCGACTGGTCATTACTATCTTCAACTTTTGACTATAAGTTATGTGCCCTTCGGTAGCCCAGAAGACGTCAAATCTTTGGGCTAAGCCCATTTAACTCATCCAGCAATTGTCTTACTTTTAAGTCCAAGACAATCTCAATGTCTTTATCTACGTGTAGAAAAACCACACCATTTGTACATAAAAAACACAAGGTACTAGATACAGTCTGCTGTAAAAAGTACAACTGATCACTGACCCACATCAATAAGGTTCTAAAAGATGCGGAATCGGGCCAGGCATCGGCAGCTGTTTAAAAAATTGCAAATTTCCCTGGTTTCCATGGAGTAAGAGCCGTTGCTGGGCACGTGACTATGACATCAATGATCATTCAATTGTCGCTACAGCCAAAAGTATTGGTCGGAGAGCAACGCGGTTTGCACCATTCGATTTCTCGTGACAAAATACGTCGGATTAGCCTCTTACCAGCAGCACTGGAACAGTTTTTCCACTTTTGCATTTTTGCCTGGTCTTTTTGTTAATTGAAATCGGATACATTCTACTATGTACAATCGCGACTGGTCATTACTATATTCAACTTTTGACTATAAGTTATGTGCCCTTCTGTAGCCCAGAAGACGTCAAATCTTTGGGCTAAGCCCATTTAACTCACCCAGCAATTGTCTTACTTCTAAGTCCAAGACAATCTCAATGTCTTTATCTACGTGTAGAAAAACCACACCATTTGTACATAAAAAACACAAGGTACTAGATACAGTCTGCTGTAAAAAGTACAACTGATCACTGAACCACATCAATAAGGTTCTAAAAGATGCGGAATTGGCCCAGGCATCGGCAGCTGTTTAAAAAATTGCAAATTTCCCTGGTTTCCATGGAGTAAGAGCCGTTGCTGGTCACGTGACTATGACATCAATGATCATTCAATTGTCGCTACAGCCAAAAGTATTGGTCGGAGAGCAACGCGGTTTGCACCATTCGATTTCTCGTGACAAAATACGTCGGATTAGTCTCTTACCAGCAGCACTGGAACAGTTTTTCCACTTTTGCATTTTTGCCTGGTCTTTTTGTTAATTGAAATCGGATACACTGTACTATGCACAATCGCGACTGGTCGTTACTATATTCAACTTTTAACTATACGTTATGTGCCCTTCGGTAGCCCAGAAGACGTCAAATCTTTGGGCTAAGCCCATTTAACTCATCCAGCAATTGTCTTACTTTTAAGTCCAAGACAATCTCAATGTCTTTATCTACGTGTAGAAAAACCACACCATTCGTACATAAAAAACAAAATGTACTAGATACAGTCTGCTGTAAAAAGTACAACTGATCACTGACCCACATCAATAAGGTTCTAAAGGATGCGGAATTGGCCCAGGCATCGGCAGCTGTTTAAAAAATTGCAAATTTCCCTGGTTTCCATGGAGTAAGAGCCGTTGCTGGGCACGTGACTATGACATCAATGATCATTCAATTGTGGCTACAGCCAAAAGTATTGGTCGGAGAGCAACGCGGTTTGCACCATTCGATTTCTCGTGACAAAATACGTCGGATTAGCTTCTTACCAGTAGCACTGGAAACAGTTTTTTCACTTTGCATTATTGCCTGGTCTTTTTGTTAATGGAAATCGGCTACACTGTACTATGTACAATTGCGACTGTCATTATTATATTCAACTTTTGACTATAAGTTATAAGCCCTTCGGTAGCCCAGAAGACGTCAAATCTTTGGGCTAAGCCCATTTAACTCATCCAGCAATTGTCTTACTTTTAAGTCCAAGACAATCTCAATGTCTTTATCTACGTGTAGAAAAACCACACCATTTGTACATAAAAAACAAAATGTACTAGATACAGTCTGCTGTAAAAAGTACAACTGATCACTGACCCACATCAATAAGGTTCTAAAGGATGCGGAATTGGCCCAGGCATCGGCAGCTGTTTAAAAAATTGCAAATTTCCCTGGTTTCCATGGAGTAAGAGCCGTTGCTGGGCACGTGACTATGACATCAATGATCATTCAATTGTCGCTACAGCCAAAAGTATTGGTCGGAGAGCAACGCGGTTTGCACCATTCGATTTCTCGTCACAAAATACGTCGGATTAGTCTCTTACCAGCAGCACTGGAACAGTTTTTCCACTTTTGCATTTTTGCCTGGTCTTTTTGTTAATTGAAATCGGATACACTGTACTATGCACAATCGCGACTGGTCGTTACTATATTCAACTTTTAACTATACGTTATGTGCCCTTTGGGTAGCCCAGAAGACGTCAAATCTTTGGGCTAAGCCCATTTAACTCATCCAGCAATTGTCTTACTTTTAAGTCCAAGACAATCTCAATGTCTTTATCTACGTGTAGAAAAACCCACACATTTGTACATAAAAAACACAAGGTACTAGATACAGTCTGCTGTAAAAAGTACAACTGATCACTGACCTACATCAATAAGGTTCTAAAGATGCCGGAATCGGGCCAGGCATCGGCAGCTGTTTAAAAAATTGCAAATTTCCCTGGTTTCCATGGAGTAAGAGGCCGTTGCTGGGCACGTGACTATGACATCAATGATCATTCAATTGTCGCTACAGCCAAAAGTATTGTTCGGAGAGCAACGCGGTTTGCACCATTCGATTTCTCGTCACAAAATACGTCGGATTAGTCTCTTACCAGCAGCACTGGAACAGTTTTTCCACTTTTGCATTTTTGCCTGGTCTTTTTGTTAATTGAAATCGGATACATTCTACTATGTACAATCGCGACTGGTCATTACTATATTCAACTTTTGACTATAAGTTATGTGCCCTTCGGTAGCCAGAAGACGTCCAAATCTTTGGGCTAAGCCCATTTTTAAAAAAACTCACCCAGCAATTGTCTTACTTCTAAGTCCAAGACAATCTCAATGTCTTTATCTACGTGTAGAAAAACCACACCATTTGTACATAAAAAACACAAGGTATAGATACAGTCTGCTGTAAAAAGTACAACTGATCACTGAACCACATCAATAAGGTTCTAAAAGATGCGGAATTGGCCCAGGCATCGCAGCTGTTTAAAAAATTGCAAATTTCCCTGGTTTCCATGGAGTAAGAGCCGTTTGCTGGGCACGGTGACTATGACATCAATAATCATCAATTGTCGCTACAGCCAAAAGTATTGGTCGGAGAGCAACGCGGTTTGCCCATTCGATTTCTCGTGACAAAATACGTCGGATTAGCCTCTTACCAGCAGCAATGAAACAGTTTTTCCACTTTTGCATTTTTGCCTGGTCTTTTTGTTAATTGAAATCGGATACACTGTACTATGCACAATCGCGACTGGTCGTTACTATATTCAACTTTTAACTATACGTTATGTGCCCTTCGGTAGCCCAGAAGACGTCAAATCTTTGGGCTAAGCCCATTTAACTCATCCAGCAATTGTTTTACTTTTAAGTCCAAGACAATCTCAATGTCTTTATCTACGTGTAGAAAAACCACACCATTTGTACATAAAAAACACAAGGTACTAGATACAGTCTGCTGTAAAAAGTACAACTGATCACTGACCCACATCAATAAGGTTCTAAAAGATGCGGAATTGGCCCAGGCATCGGCAGCTGTTTAAAAATTGCAAATTTCTCTGGTTTCCATGGAGTAAGAGCCGTTGCTGGGCACGTGACTATGACATCAATGATCATTCAATTGTCGCTACAGCCAAAAGTATTGGTCGGAGAGCAACGCGGTTTGCACCATTCGATTTCTCGTGACAAAATACGTCGGATTAGCCTCTTACCAGCAGCACTGGAACAGTTTTTCCACTTTTGCATTTTTGCCTGGTCTTTTTGTTAATTGAAATCGGATACACTGTACTATGCACAATCGCGACTGGTCGTTACTATATTCAACTTTTAACTATACGTTATGTGCCCTTCGGTAGCCCAGAAGACGTCAAATCTTTGGGCTAAGCCCATTTAACTCATCCAGCAATTGTCTTACTTTTAAGTCCAAGACAATCTCAATGTCTTTATCTACGTGTAGAAAAACCACACCATTTGTACATAAAAAACACAAGGTACTAGATACAGTCTGCTGTAAAAAGTACAACTGATCACTGACCCACATCAATAAGGTTCTAAAAGATGCGGAATTGCCCAGGCATCGGCAGCTGTTTAAAAAATTGCAAATTTCCCTGGTTTCCATGGAGTAAGAGCCGTTGCTGGGCACGTGACTATGACATCAATGATCATTCAAATTGTCGCTACAGCCAAAAGTATTGGTCGGAGAGCCAACGCGGTTTGCACCATTCGATTTCTCGTGACAAAATACGTCGGATTAGCCTCTTACCAGCAGCACTGGAACAGTTTTTCCACTTTTGCATTTTTGCCTGGTCTTTTTGTTAATTGAAATCGGATACACTGTACTATGCACAATCGCGACTGGTCGTTACTATATTCAACTTTTAACTATACGTTATGTGCCCTTCGGTAGCCCAGAAGACGTCAAATCTTTGGGCTAAGCCCATTTAACTCATCAGCAATTGTCTTACTTTTAAGTCCAAGACAATCTCAATGTCTTTATCTACGTGTAGAAAAACCACACCATTCGTACATAAAAAACACAATGTACTAGATACAGTCTGCTGTAAAAGTACAACTGATCACTGAACCACATCAATAAGGTTCTAATAGATTGCGGAATTGGGCCAGGCATCGGCAGCTGTTTAAAAAAATTGCATATTTCCCTGGTTCCATGGAGTAAGAGCCGTTGCTGGGCACGTGACTATGACATCAATGATCATTCAATTGTGGCTACAGCCAAAAGTATTGGTCGGAGAGCAACGCGGTTTGCACCATTCGATTTCTCGTGACAAAATACGTCGGATTAGCTTCTTACCAGTAGCACTGGAACAGTTTTTCCACTTTGCATTATTGCCTGGTCTTTTTGTTAATGGAAATCGGCTACACTGTACTATGTACAATTGCGACTGGTCATTATTATATTCAACTTTTGACTATAAGTTATGTGCCCTTCGGTAGCCCAGAAGACGTCAAATCTTTGGGCTAAGCCCCATTTAACTCATCCAGCAATTGTCTTACTTTTAAGTCCCAAGACAATCTCAATGTCTTTATCTACGTGTAGAAAAACCACACCATTTAAAACAAAATGTACTAGATACAGTCTGCTGTAAAAAGTACAACTGATCACTGACCCACATCAATAAGGTTCTAAAGGATGCGGAATTGGCCCAGGCATCGGCAGCTGTTTAAAAAATTGCAAATTTCCCTGGTTTCCATGGAGTAAGAGCCGTTGCTGGGCACGTGACTATGACATCAATGATCATTCAATTGTCGCTACAGCCAAAAGTATTGGTCGGAGAGCAACGCGGTTTGCACCATTCGATTTCTCGTGACAAAATACGTCGGATTAGCTTCTTACCAGTAGCACTGGAACAGTTTTTTCACTTTGCATTATTGCCTGGTCTTTTTGTTAATGGAAATCGGCTACACTGTACTATGTACAATTGCGACTGGTCATTATTATATTCAACTTTTGACTATAAGTTATAAGCCCTTCGGTAGCCCAGAAGACGTCAAATCTTTGGGCTAAGCCCATTTAACTCATCCAGCAATTGTCTTACTTTTAAGTCCAAGACAATCTCAATGTCTTTATCTACGTGTAGAAAAACCACACCATTTGTACATAAAAAACAAAATGTACTAGATACAGTCTGCTGTAAAAAGTACAACTGATCACTGACCCACATCAATAAGGTTCTAAAGGATGCGGAATTGGCCCAGGCATCGGCAGCTGTTTAAAAAATTGCAAATTTCCCTGGTTTCCATGGAGTAAGAGCCGTTGCTGGGCACGTGACTATGACATCAATGATCATTCAATTGTCGCTACAGCCAAAAGTATTGGTCGGAGAGCAACGCGGTTTGCACCATTCGATTTCTCGTCACAAAATACGTCGGATTAGTCTCTTACCAGCAGCACTGGAACAGTTTTTCCACTTTTGCATTTTTGCCTGGTCTTTTTGTTAATTGAAATCGGATACACTGTACTATGCACAATCGCGACTGGTCGTTACTATATTCAACTTTTAACTATACGTTATGTGCCCTTTGGTAGCCCAGAAGACGTCAAATCTTTGGGCTAAGCCCATTTAACTCATCCAGCAATTGTCTTACTTTTAAGTCCAAGACAATCTCAATGTCTTTATCTACGTGTAGAAAAACCACACCATTTGTACATAAAAAACACAAGGTACTAGATACAGTCTGCTGTAAAAAGTACAACTGATCACTGACCTACATCAATAAGGTTCTAAAAGATGCGGAATCGGGCCAGGCATCGGCAGCTGTTTAAAAAATTGCAAATTTCCCTGGTTTCCATGGAGTAAGAGCCGTTGCTGGGCACGTGACTATGACATCAATGATCATTCAATTGTCGCTACAGCCAAAAGTATTGGTCGGAGAGCAACGCGGTTTGCACCATTCGATTTCTCGTCACAAAATACGTCGGATTAGTCTCTTACCAGCAGCACTGGAACAGTTTTTCCACTTTTGCATTTTTGCCTGGTCTTTTTGTTAATTGAAATCGGATACATTCTACTATGTACAATCGCGACTGGTCATTACTATATTCAACTTTTGACTATAAGTTATGTGCCCTTCGGTAGCCCAGAAGACGTCAAATCTTTGGGCTAAGCCCATTTAACTCACCCAGCAATTGTCTTACTTCTAAGTCCAAGACAATCTCAATGTCTTTATCTACGTGTAGAAAAACCACACCATTTGTACATAAAAAACACAAGGTACTAGATACAGTCTGCTGTAAAAAGTACAACTGATCACTGAACCACATCAATAAGGTTCTAAAAGATGCGGAATTGGCCCAGGCATCGGCAGCTGTTTAAAAAATTGCAAATTTCCCTGGTTTCCATGGAGTAAGAGCCGTTGCTGGGCACGTGACTATGACATCAATGATCATTCAATTGTCGCTACAGCCAAAAGTATTGGTCGGAGAGCAACGCGGTTTGCACCATTCGATTTCTCGTGACAAAATACGTCGGATTAGCCTCTTACCAGCAGCACTGGAACAGTTTTTCCACTTTTGCATTTTTGCCTGGTCTTTTTGTTAATTGAAATCGGATACACTGTACTATGCACAATCGCGACTGGTCGTTACTATATTCAACTTTTAACTATACGTTATGTGCCCTTCGGTAGCCCAGAAGACGTCAAATCTTTGGGCTAAGCCCATTTAACTCATCCAGCAATTGTCTTACTTTTAAGTCCAAGACAATCTCAATGTCTTTATCTACGTGTAGAAAAACCACACCATTCGTACATAAAAAACACAATGTACTAGATACAGTCTGCTGTAAAAAGTACAACTGATCACTGACCTACATCAATAAGGTTCTAATAGATGCGGAATTGGGCCAGGCATCGGCAGCTGTTAAAAAATTGCATATTTCCCTGGTTTCCATGGAGTAAGAGCCGTTGCTGGGCACGTGACTATGACATCAATGATCATTCAATTGTCGCTACAGCCAAAAGTATTGGTCGGAGAGCAACGCGGTTTGCACCATTCGATTTCTCGTGACAAAATACGTCGGATTAGCCTCTTACCAGTAGCACTGGAACAGTTTTTCCACTTTGCATTTTTGCCTGGTCTTTTTGTTAATGGAAATCGGCTACACTGTACTATGTGCAATCGCGACTGGTCATTACTATATTCAACTTTTGACTATAAGTTATGTGCCCTTCGGTAGCCCAGAAGACGACAAGTCTTTGGGCTAAACCCATTAAACTCACCCAGCAATTGTCTTACTTCTAAGTCCAAGACAATCTCAATGTCTTTATCTACGTGTAGAAAAACCACACCATTTGTACATAAAAAACACAAGGTACTAGATACAGTCTGCTGTAAAAAGTACAACTGATCACTGACCCACATCAATAAGGTTCTAAAAGATGCGGAATTGGCCCAGGCATCGGCAGCTGTTTAAAAAATTGCAAATTTCCCTGGTTTCCATGGAGTAAGAGCCGTTGCTGGTCACGTGACTATGACATCAATGATCATTCAATTGTCGCTCCCACCAAAAGTATTGGTCGGAGAGCAACGCGGTTTGCACCATTCGATTTCTCGTGACAAAATACGTCGGATTAGCCTCTTACCAGCAGCACTGGAACAGTTTTTCCACTTTTGCATTTTTGCCTGGTCTTTTTGTTAATTGAAATCGGATACACTGTACTATGCACAATCGCGACTGGTCGTTACTATATTCAACTTTTAACTATAAGTTATGTGCCCTTCTGTAGCCCAGAAGACGTCAAATCTTTGGGCTAAGCCCATTTAACTCACCCAGCAATTGTCTTACTTCTAAGTCAAAGACAATCTCAATGTCTTTATCTACGTATAGAAAAACCACACCATTTGTACATAAAAAACACAAGGTACTAGATACAGTCTGCTGTAAAAAGTACAACTGATCACTGAACCACATCAATAAGGTTCTAAAAGATGCGGAATTGGCCCAGGCATCGGCAGCTGTTTAAAAAATTGCAAATTTCCCTGGTTTCCATGGAGTAAGAGCCGTTGCTGGGCACGTGACTATGACATCAATGATCATTCAATTGTCGCTACAGCCAAAAGTATTGGTCGGAGAGCAACGCGGTTTGCACCATTCGATTTCTCGTGACAAAATACGTCGGATTAGCCTCTTACCAGCAGCACTGGAACAGTTTTTCCACTTTGCATTTTTGCCTGGTCTTTTTGTTAATTGAAATCGGATACACTGTACTATGCACAATCGCGACTGGTCGTTACTATATTCAACTTTTAACTATACGTTATGTGCCCTTCGGTAGCCCAGAAGACGTCAAATCTTTGGGCTAAGCCCATTTAACTCATCCAGCAATTGTCTTACTTTTAAGTCCAAGACAATCTCAATGTCTTTATCTACGTGTAGAAAAACCACACCATTTGTACATAAAAAACACAAGGTACTAGATACAGTCTGCTGTAAAAAGTACAACTGATCACTGACCCACATCAATAAGGTTCTAAAAGATGCGGAATCGGGCCAGGCATCGGCAGCTGTTTAAAAAATTGCAAATTTCCCTGGTTTCCATGGAGTAAGAGCCGTTGCTGGGCACGTGACTATGACATCAATGATCATTCAATTGTCGCTACAGCCAAAAGTATTGGTCGGAGAGCAACGCGGTTTGCACCATTCGATTTCTCGTGACAAAATACGTCGGATTAGTCTCTTACCAGCAGCACTGGAACAGTTTTTCCACTTTTGCATTTTTGCCTGGTCTTTTTGTTAATTGAAATCGGATACATTCTACTATGTACAATCGCGACTGGTCATTACTATATTCAACTTTTGACTATAAGTTATGTGCCCTTCTGTAGCCCAGAAGACGTCAAATCTTTGGGCTAAGCCCATTTAACTCACCCAGCAATTGTCTTACTTCTAAGTCCAAGACAATCTCAATGTCTTTATCTACGTATAGAAAAACCACACCATTTGTACATAAAAAACACAAGGTACTAGATACAGTCTGCTGTAAAAAGTACAACTGATCACTGAACCACATCAATAAGGTTCTAAAAGATGCGGAATTGGCCCAGGCATCGGCAGCTGTTTAAAAAATTGCAAATTTCCCTGGTTTCCATGGAGTAAGAGCCGTTGCTGGGCACGTGACTATGACATCAATGATCATTCAATTGTCGCTACAGCCAAAAGTATTGGTCGGAGAGCAACGCGGTTTGCACCATTCGATTTCTCGTGACAAAATACGTCGGATTAGCCTCTTACCAGCAGCACTGGAACAGTTTTTCCACTTTTGCATTTTTGCCTGGTCTTTTTGTTAATTGAAATCGGATACACTGTACTATGCACAATCGCGACTGGTCGTTACTATATTCAACTTTTAACTATACGTTATGTGCCCTTCGGTAGCCCAGAAGACGTCAAATCTTTGGGCTAAGCCCATTTAACTCATCCAGCAATTGTCTTACTTTTAAGTCCAAGACAATCTCAATGTCTTTATCTACGTGTAGAAAAAACCACACCATTCGTACATAAAAAACACAATGTACTAGATACAGTCTGCTGTAAAAAGTACAACTGATCACTGAACCACATCAATAAGGTTCTAATAGATGCGGAATTGGGCCAGGCATCGGCAGCTGTTAAAAAATTGCATATTTCCCTGGTTTCCATGGAGTAAGAGCCGTTGCTGGGCACGTGACTATGACATCAATGATCATTCAATTGTCGCTACAGCCAAAAGTATTGGTCGCAGAGCAACGCGGTTTGCACCATTCGATTTCTCGTGACAAAATATGTCGGATTAGCCTCTTACCAGTAGCACTGGAACAGTTTTTCCACTTTTGCATTTTTGCCTGGTCTTTTTGTTAATGGAAATCGGCTACACTGTACTATGTGCAATCGCGACTGGTCATTACTATATTCAACTTTTGACTATAAGTTATGTGCCCTTCGGTAGCCCAGAAGACGTCAAATCTTTGGGCTAAGCCCATTTAACTCATCCAGCAATTGTCTTACTTTTAAGTCCAAGACAATCTCAATGTCTTTATCTACGTGTAGAAAAACCACACCATTTGTACATAAAAAACACAAGGTACTAGATACAGTCTGCTGTAAAAAGTACAACTGATCACTGACCCACATCAATAAGGTTCTAAAAGATGCGGAATCGGGCCAGGCATCGGCAGCTGTTTAAAAAATTGCAAATTTCCCTGGTTTCCATGGAGTAAGAGCCGTTGCTGGGCACGTGACTATGACATCAATGATCATTCAATTGTCGCTACAGCCAAAAGTATTGGTCGGAGAGCAACGCGGTTTGCACCATTCGATTTCTCGTGACAAAATACGTCGGATTAGCCTCTTACCAGCAGCACTGGAACAGTTTTTCCACTTTTGCATTTTTGCCTGGTCTTTTTGTTAATTGAAATCGGATACATTCTACTATGTACAATCGCGACTGGTCATTACTATATTCAACTTTTGACTATAAGTTATGTGCCCTTCTGTAGCCCAGAAGACGTCAAATCTTTGGGCTAAGCCCATTTAACTCACCCAGCAATTGTCTTACTTCTAAGTCCAAGACAATCTCAATGTCTTTATCTACGTGTAGAAAAACCACACCATTTGTACATAAAAAACAAAAGGTACTAGATACAGTCTGCTGTAAAAAGTACAACTGATCACTGAACCACATCAATAAGGTTCTAAAAGATGCGGAATTGGCCCAGGCATCGGCAGCTGTTTAAAAAATTGCAAATTTCCCTGGTTTCCATGGAGTAAGAGCCGTTGCTGGTCACGTGACTATGACATCAATGATCATTCAATTGTCGCTACAGCCAAAAGTATTGGTCGGAGAGCAACGCGGTTTGCACCATTCGATTTCTCGTGACAAAATACGTCGGATTAGTCTCTTACCAGCAGCACTGGAACAGTTTTTCCACTTTTGCATTTTTGCCTGGTCTTTTTGTTAATTGAAATCGGATACACTGTACTATGCACAATCGCGACTGGTCGTTACTATATTCAACTTTTAACTATACGTTATGTGCCCTTCGGTAGCCCAGAAGACGTCAAATCTTTGGGCTAAGCCCATTTAACTCATCCAGCAATTGTCTTACTTTTAAGTCCAAGACAATCTCAATGTCTTTATCTACGTGTAGAAAAACCACACCATTCGTACATAAAAAACAAAATGTACTAGATACAGTCTGCTGTAAAAAGTACAACTGATCACTGACCCACATCAATAAGGTTCTAAAGGATGCGGAATTGGCCCAGGCATCGGCAGCTGTTTAAAAAATTGCAAATTTCCCTGGTTTCCATGGAGTAAGAGCCGTTGCTGGGCACGTGACTATGACATCAATGATCATTCAATTGTCGCTACAGCCAAAAGTATTGGTCGGAGAGCAACGCGGTTTGCACCATTCGATTTCTCGTGACAAAATACGTCGGATTAGCTTCTTACCAGTAGCACTGGAACAGTTTTTTCACTTTGCATTATTGCCTGGTCTTTTTGTTAATGGAAATCGGCTACACTGTACTATGTACAATTGCGACTGGTCATTATTATATTCAACTTTTGACTATAAGTTATAAGCCCTTCGGTAGCCCAGAAGACGTCAAATCTTTGGGCTAAGCCCATTTAACTCATCCAGCAATTGTCTTACTTTTAAGTCCAAGACAATCTCAATGTCTTTATCTACGTGTAGAAAAACCACACCATTTGTACATAAAAAACAAAATGTACTAGATACAGTCTGCTGTAAAAAGTACAACTGATCACTGACCCACATCAATAAGGTTCTAAAGGATGCGGAATTGGCCCAGGCATCGGCAGCTGTTTAAAAAATTGCAAATTTCCCTGGTTTCCATGGAGTAAGAGCCGTTGCTGGGCACGTGACTATGACATCAATGATCATTCAATTGTCGCTACAGCCAAAAGTATTGGTCGGAGAGCAACGCGGTTTGCACCATTCGATTTCTCGTGACAAAATACGTCGGATTAGCCTCTTACCAGCAGCACTGGAACAGTTTTTCCACTTTTGCATTTTTGCCTGGTCTTTTTGTTAATTGAAATCGGATACACTGTACTATGCACAATCGCGACTGGTCGTTACTATATTCAACTTTTAACTATACGTTATGTGCCCTTTGGTAGCCCAGAAGACGTCAAATCTTTGGGCTAAGCCCATTTAACTCATCCAGCAATTGTCTTACTTTTAAGTCCAAGACAATCTCAATGTCTTTATCTACGTGTAGAAAAACCACACCATTTGTACATAAAAAACACAAGGTACTAGATACAGTCTGCTGTAAAAAGTACAACTGATCACTGACCTACATCAATAAGGTTCTAAAAGATGCGGAATCGGGCCAGGCATCGGCAGCTGTTTAAAAAATTGCAAATTTCCCTGGTTTCCATGGAGTAAGAGCCGTTGCTGGGCACGTGACTATGACATCAATGATCATTCAATTGTCGCTACAGCCAAAAGTATTGGTCGGAGAGCAACGCGGTTTGCACCATTCGATTTCTCGTCACAAAATACGTCGGATTAGTCTCTTACCAGCAGCACTGGAACAGTTTTTCCACTTTTGCATTTTTGCCTGGTCTTTTTGTTAATTGAAATCGGATACATTCTACTATGTACAATCGCGACTGGTCATTACTATATTCAACTTTTGACTATAAGTTATGTGCCCTTCGGTAGCCCAGAAGACGTCAAATCTTTGGGCTAAGCCCATTTAACTCACCCAGCAATTGTCTTACTTCTAAGTCCAAGACAATCTCAATGTCTTTATCTACGTGTAGAAAAACCACACCATTTGTACATAAAAAACACAAGGTACTAGATACAGTCTGCTGTAAAAAGTACAACTGATCACTGAACCACATCAATAAGGTTCTAAAAGATGCGGAATTGGCCCAGGCATCGGCAGCTGTTTAAAAAATTGCAAATTTCCCTGGTTTCCATGGAGTAAGAGCCGTTGCTGGGCACGTGACTATGACATCAATAATCATTCAATTGTCGCTACAGCCAAAAGTATTGGTCGGAGAGCAACGCGGTTTGCACCATTCGATTTCTCGTGACAAAATACGTCGGATTAGCCTCTTACCAGCAGCAATGAAACAGTTTTTCCACTTTTGCATTTTTGCCTGGTCTTTTTGTTAATTGAAATCGGATACACTGTACTATGCACAATCGCGACTGGTCGTTACTATATTCAACTTTTAACTATACGTTATGTGCCCTTCGGTAGCCCAGAAGACGTCAAATCTTTGGGCTAAGCCCATTTAACTCATCCAGCAATTGTTTTACTTTTAAGTCCAAGACAATCTCAATGTCCTTATCTACGTGTAGAAAAACCACACCATTTGTACATAAAAAACACAAGGTACTAGATACAGTCTGCTGTAAAAAGTACAACTGATCACTGACCCACATCAATAAGGTTCTAAAAGATGCGGAATTGGCCCAGGCATCGGCAGCTGTTTAAAAAATTGCAAATTTCCCTGGTTTCCATGGAGTAAGAGCCGTTGCTGGGCACGTGACTATGACATCAATGATCATTCAATTGTCGCTACAGCCAAAAGTATTGGTCGGAGAGCAACGCGGTTTGCACCATTCGATTTCTCGTGACAAAATACGTCGGATTAGCCTCTTACCAGCAGCACTGGAACAGTTTTTCCACTTTTGCATTTTTGCCTGGTCTTTTTGTTAATTGAAATCGGATACACTGTACTATGCACAATCGCGACTGGTCGTTACTATATTCAACTTTTAACTATACGTTATGTGCCCTTCGGTAGCCCAGAAGACGTCAAATCTTTGGGCTAAGCCCATTTAACTCATCCAGCAATTGTCTTACTTTTAAGTCCAAGACAATCTCAATGTCTTTATCTACGTGTAGAAAAACCACACCATTTGTACATAAAAAACACAAGGTACTAGATACAGTCTGCTGTAAAAAGTACAACTGATCACTGACCCACATCAATAAGGTTCTAAAAGATGCGGAATTGGCCCAGGCATCGGCAGCTGTTTAAAAAATTGCAAATTTCCCTGGTTTCCATGGAGTAAGAGCCGTTGCTGGGCACGTGACTATGACATCAATGATCATTCAATTGTCGCTACAGCCAAAAGTATTGGTCGGAGAGCAACGCGGTTTGCACCATTCGATTTCTCGTGACAAAATACGTCGGATTAGCCTCTTACCAGCAGCACTGGAACAGTTTTTCCACTTTTGCATTTTTGCCTGGTCTTTTTGTTAATTGAAATCGGATACACTGTACTATGCACAATCGCGACTGGTCGTTACTATATTCAACTTTTAACTATACGTTATGTGCCCTTCGGTAGCCCAGAAGACGTCAAATCTTTGGGCTAAGCCCATTTAACTCATCCAGCAATTGTCTTACTTTTAAGTCCAAGACAATCTCAATGTCTTTATCTACGTGTAGAAAAACCACACCATTCGTACATAAAAAACACAATGTACTAGATACAGTCTGCTGTAAAAAGTACAACTGATCACTGACCCACATCAATAAGGTTCTAAAGGATGCGGAATTGGCCCAGGCATCGGCAGCTGTTTAAAAAATTGCAAATTTCCCTGGTTTCCATGGAGTAAGAGCCGTTGCTGGGCACGTGACTATGACATCAATGATCATTCAATTGTCGCTACAGCCAAAAGTATTGGTCGGAGAGCAACGCGGTTTGCACCATTCGATTTCTCGTGACAAAATACGTCGGATTGGCCTCTTAACAGTAGCACTGGAACAGTTTTTCCACTATTAAATTTTTGCCTGGTCTTTTTGTTAATTGAAATCGGATACACTGTACTATGCACAATCGCGACTGGTCGTTACTATATTCAACTTTTAACTATACGTTATGTGCCCTTCGGTAGCCCAGAAGACGTCAAATCTTTGGGCTAAGCCCATTTAACTCATCCAGCAATTGTCTTACTTTTAAGTCCAAGACAATCTCAATGTCTTTATCTACGTGTAGAAAAACCACACCATTTGTACATAAAAAACACAAGGTACTAGATACAGTCTGCTGTAAAAAGTACAACTGATCACTGACCCACATCAATAAGGTTCTAAAAGATGCGGAATCGGGCCAGGCATCGGCAGCTGTTTAAAAAATTGCAAATTTCCCTGGTTTCCATGGAGTAAGAGCCGTTGCTGGGCACGTGACTATGACATCAATGATCATTCAATTGTCGCTACAGCCAAAAGTATTGGTCGGAGAGCAACGCGGTTTGCACCATTCGATTTCTCGTGACAAAATACGTCGGATTAGCCTCTTACCAGCAGCACTGGAACAGTTTTTCCACTTTTGCATTTTTGCCTGGTCTTTTTGTTAATTGAAATCGGATACATTCTACTATGTACAATCGCGACTGGTCATTACTATATTCAACTTTTGACTATAAGTTATGTGCCCTTCTGTAGCCCAGAAGACGTCAAATCTTTGGGCTAAGCCCATTTAACTCACCCAGCAATTGTCTTACTTCTAAGTCCAAGACAATCTCAATGTCTTTATCTACGTGTAGAAAAACCACACCATTTGTACATAAAAAACACAAGGTACTAGATACAGTCTGCTGTAAAAAGTACAACTGATCACTGAACCACATCAATAAGGTTCTAAAAGATGCGGAATTGGCCCAGGCATCGGCAGCTGTTTAAAAAATTGCAAATTTCCCTGGTTTCCATGGAGTAAGAGCCGTTGCTGGGCACGTGACTATGACATCAATGATCATTCAATTGTCGCTACAGCCAAAAGTATTGGTCGGAGAGCAACGCGGTTTGCACCATTCGATTTCTCGTGACAAAATACGTCGGATTAGCCTCTTACCAGCAGCACTGGAACAGTTTTTCCACTTTTGCATTTTTGCCTGGTCTTTTTGTTAATTGAAATCGGATACACTGTACTATGCACAATCGCGACTGGTCGTTACTATATTGAACTTTTAACTATACGTTATGTGCCCTTCGGTAGCCCAGAAGACGTCAAATCTTTGGGCTAAGCCCATTTAACTCATCCAGCAATTGTCTTACTTTTAAGTCCAAGACAATCTCAATGTCTTTATCTACGTGTAGAAAAACCACACCATTCGTACATAAAAAACACAATGTACTAGATACAGTCTGCTGTAAAAAGTACAACTGATCACTGACCCACATCAATAAGGTTCTAATAGATGCGGAATTGGGCCAGGCATCGGCAGCTGTTAAAAAATTGCATATTTCCCTGGTTTCCATGGAGTAAGAGCCGTTGCTGGGCACGTGACTATGACATCAATGATCATTCAATTGTCGCTACAGCCAAAAGTATTGGTCGGAGAGCAACGCGGTTTGCACCATTCGATTTCTCGTGACAAAATACGTCGGATTAGCCTCTTACCAGTAGCACTGGAACAGTTTTTCCACTTTGCATTTTTGCCTGGTCTTTTTGTTAATGGAAATCGGCTACACTGTACTATGTGCAATCGCGACTGGTCATTACTATATTCAACTTTTGACTATAAGTTATGTGCCCTTCGGTAGCCCAGAAGACGACAAGTCTTTGGGCTAAACCCATTAAACTCACCCAGCAATTGTCTTACTTCTAAGTCCAAGACAATCTCAATGTCTTTATCTACGTGTAGAAAAACCACACCATTTGTACATAAAAAACACAAGGTACTAGATACAGTCTGCTGTAAAAAGTACAACTGATCACTGACCCACATCAATAAGGTTCTAAAAGATGCGGAATTGGCCCAGGCATCGGCAGCTGTTTAAAAAATTGCAAATTTCCCTGGTTTCCATGGAGTAAGAGCCGTTGCTGGTCACGTGACTATGACATCAATGATCATTCAATTGTCGCTCCCACCAAAGAATTGGTCGGAGAGCAACGCGGTTTGCACCATTCGATTTCTCGTGACAAAATACGTCGGATTAGCCTCTTACCAGCAGCACTGGAACAGTTTTTCCACTTTTGCATTTTTGCCTGGTCTTTTTGTTAATTGAAATCGGATACACTGTACTATGCACAATCGCGACTGGTCGTTACTATATTCAACTTTTAACTATAAGTTATGTGCCCTTCTGTAGCCCAGAAGACGTCAAATCTTTGGGCTAAGCCCATTTAACTCACCCAGCAATTGTCTTACTTCTAAGTCAAAGACAATATCTCAATGTCTTTATCTACGTGTAGAAAAACCACACCATTCGTACATAAAAAACACAATGTACTAGATACAGTCTGCTGTAAAAAGTACAACTGATCACTGAACCACATCAATAAGGTTCTAAAAGATGCGGAATTGGCCCAGGCATCGGCAGCTGTTTAAAAAATGGCAAATTTCCCTGGTTTCCATGGAGTAAGAGCCGTTGCTGGGCACGTGACTATGACATCAATGATCATTCAATTGTCACTACAGCCAAAACTATTGGTCGGAGAGCAACGCGGTTTGCACCATTCGATTTCTCGTCACAAAATACGTCGGATTAGCCTCTTACCAGCAGCACTGGAACAGTTTTTCTACTTTTGCATTTTTGCCTGGTCTTTTTGTTAATTGAAATCGGATACAATCTACTATGTACAATCGCGACTGGTCATTACTATATTCAACTTTTGACTATAAGTTATGTGCCCTTCTGTAGCCCAGAAGACGTCAAATCTTTGGGCTAAGCCCATTTAACTCACCCAGCAATTGTCTTACTTTTAAGTCCAAGACAATCTCAATGTCTTTATCTACGTGTAGAAAAACCACACCATTCGTACATAAAAAACACAATGTACTAGATACTGTCTGCTGTAAAAAGTACAACTGATCACTGAACCACATTTATAAGGTTCCAATAGATGCGGAATTGGGCCAGGCATCGGCAGCTGTTAAAAAACTGCATATTTCCCTGGTTTCCATGGAGTAAGAGCCGTTGCTGGGCACGTGACTATGACATCAATGATCATTCAATTGTCGCTACAGCCAAAAGTATTGGTCGGAGAGGAATGCGGTTTGCACCATTCGATTTCTCGTCACAAAATACGTCGGATTAGCCTCTTACCAGCAGCACTGGAACAGTTTTTCCACTTTTGCATTTTTGTCTGGTCTTTTTGTTAATTGAAATCGGATACACTGTACTATGCACAATCGCGACTGGTCGTTACTATATTCAACTTTTAACTATACGTTATGTGCCCTTCGGTAGCCCAGAAGACGTCAAATCTTTGGGCTAAGCCCATTTAACTCATCCAGCAATTGTCTTACTTTTCAGTCCAAGACAATCTCAATGTCTTTATCTACGTGTAGAAAAACCACACCATTTGTACATAAAAAACACAAGGTACTAGATACAGTCTGCTGTAAAAAGTACAACTGATCACTGACCCACATCAATAAGGTTCTAAAAGATGCGGAATTGGCACAGGCATCGGCAGCTGTTTAGAAAATTGCAAATTTCCCTGGTTTCCATGGAGTAAGAGCCGTTGCTGGGCACGTGACTATGACATCAATGATCATTCAATTGTCGCTACAGCCAAAAGTATTAGTCGGAGAGCAACGCGGTTTGCACCATTCGATTTCTCGTGACAAAATACGTCGGATTAGCCTCTTACCAGCAGCACTGGAACAGTTTTTCCACTTTTGCATTTTTGCCTGGTCTTTTTGTTAATTGAAATCGGATACACTGTACTATGCACAATCGCGACTGGTCGTTACTATATTCAACTTTTAACTATACGTTATGTGCCCTTCGGTAGCCCAGAAGACGTCAAATCTTTGGGCTAAGCCCATTTAACTCACCCAGCAATTGTCTTACTTCTAAGTCCAAGACAATCTCAATGTCTTTATCTACGTGTAGAAAAACCACACCATTCGTACATAAAAAACACAATGTACTAGATACAGTCTGCTGTAAAAAGTACAACTGATCACTGAACCACATCTATAAGGTTCTAATAGATGCGGAATTGGGCCAGGCATCGGCAGCTGTTTAAAAAATTGCAAATTTCCCTGGTTTCCATGGAGTAAGAGCCGTTGCTGGCACGTGACTATGACATCAATGATCATTCAATTGTCGCTACAGCCAAAGTATTGGTCTTAGAGCAACGCGGTTTGCACCATTCGATTTCTCGTGACAAAATACGTCGGATTAGCCTCTTACCAGCAGCACTGGAACAGTTTTTCCACTTTTGCATTTTTGCCTGGTGTTTTTGTTAATTGAAATCGGATACACTGTACTATGCACAATCGCGACTGGTCGTTACTATATTCAACTTTTAACTATACGTTATGTGCCCTTCGGTAGCCCAGAAGACGTCAAATCTTTGGGCTAAGCCCATTTAACTCACCCAGCAATTGTCTTACTTCTAAGTCCAAGACAATCTCAATGTCTTTATCTACGTGTAGAAAAACCACACCATTTGTACATAAAAAACACAAGGTACTAGATACAGTCTGCTGTAAAAAGTACAACTGATCACTGACCCACATCAATAAGGTTCTAAAAGATGCGGAATTGGCACAGGCATCGGCAGCTGTTTAGAAAATTGCAAATTTCCCTGGTTTCCATGGAGTAAGAGCCGTTGCTGGGCACGTGACTATGGACATCAATGATCATTCAATTGTCGCTACAGCCAAAAGTATTAGTCGGAGAGCAACGCGGTTTGCACCATTCGATTTCTCGTGACAAAATACGTCGGATTAGCCTCTTACCAGCAGCACTGGAACAGTTTTTCCACTTTTGCATTTTTGCCTGGTCTTTTTGTTAATTGAAATCGGATACACTGTACTATGCACAATCGCGACTGGTCGTTACTATATTCAACTTTTAACTATACGTTATGTGCCCTTCGGTAGCCCAGAAGACGTCAAATCTTTGGGCTAAGCCCATTTAACTCACCCAGCAATTGTCTTACTTCTAAGTCCAAGACAATCTCAATGTCTTTATCTACGTGTAGAAAAACCACACCATTCGTACATAAAAAACACAATGTACTAGATACAGTCTGCTGTAAAAAGTACAACTGATCACTGAACCACATCTATAAGGTTCTAATAGATGCGGAATTGGGCCAGGCATCGGCAGCTGTTTAAAAAATTGCAAATTTCCCTGGTTTCCATGGAGTAAGAGCCGTTGCTGGGCACGTGACTATGACATCAATGATCATTCAATTGTCGCTACAGCCAAAAGTATTGGTCGGAGAGCAACGCGGTTTGCACCATTCGATTTCTCGTGACAAAATACGTCGGATTAGCCTCTTACCAGCAGCACTGGAGCAGTTTTTCCACTTTTGCATTTTTGCCTGGTCTTTTTGTTAATTGAAATCGGATACACTGTACTATGCACAATCGCGACTGGTCGTTACTATATTCAACTTTTAACTATACGTTATGTGCCCTTCGGTAGCCCAGAAGACGTCAAATCTTTGGGCTAAGCCCATTTAACTCACCCAGCAATTGTCTTACTTCTAAGTCCAAGACAATCTCAATGTCTTTATCTACGTGTAGAAAAACCACACCATTCGTACATAAAAAACACAAGGTACTAGATACAGTCTGCTGTAAAAAGTACAACTGATCACTGAACCACATCTATAAGGTTCTAATAGATGCGGAATTGGGCCAGGCATCGGCAGCTGTTAAAAAATTTCAAATTTCCCTGGTTTCCATGGAGTAAGAGCCGTTGCTGGGCACGTGACTATGACATCAATGATCATTCAATTGTCGCTACAGCCAAAAGTATTGGTCGGAGAGCAACGCGGTTTGCACCATTCGATTTCTCGTGACAAAATACGTCGGATTAGCCTCTTACCAGTAGCACTGGAACAGTTTTTCCACTTTTGCATTTTTGCCTGGTGTTTTTGTTAATTGAAATCGGATACACTGTACTATGCACAATCGCGACTGGTCGTTACTATATTCAACTTTTAACTATACGTTATGTGCCCTTCGGTAGCCCAGAAGACGTCAAATCTTTGGGCTAAGCCCATTTAACTCACCCAGCAATTGTCTTACTTTTAAGTCCAAGACAATCTCAATGTCTTTATCTACGTGTAGAAAAACCACACCATTTGTACATAAAAAACACAATGTACTAGATACAGTCTGCTGTAAAAAGTACAACTGATCACTGACCCACATCAATAAGGTTCTAAAAGATGCGGAATTGGCCAAGGCATCGGCAGCTGTTTAGAAAATTGCAAATTTCCCTGGTTTCCATGGAGTAAGAGCCGTTGCTGGGCACGTGACTATGACATCAATGATCATTCAATTGTCGCTACAGCCAAAAGTATTGGTCGGAGAGCAACGCGGTTTGCACCATTCGATTTCTCGTGACAAAATACGTCGGATTAGCCTCTTACCAGTAGCACTGGAACAGTTTTTTCCACTTTTGCATTTTTGCCTGGTGTTTTTGTTAATTGAAATCGGATACACTGTACTATGCACAATCGCGACTGGTCGTTACTATATTCAACTTTTAACTATACGTTATGTGCCCTTCGGTAGCCCAGAAGACGTCAAATCTTTGGGCTAAGCCCATTTAACTCATCCAGCAATTGTCTTACTTTTAAGTCCAAGACAATCTCAATGTCTTTATCTACGTGTAGAAAAACCACACCATTCGTACATAAAAAACACAATGTACTAGATACAGTCTGCTGTAAAAAGTACAACTGATCACTGAACCACATCAATAAGGTTCTAAAAGATGCGGAATTGGCCCAGGCATCGGCAGCTGTTTAAAAAATGGCAAATTTCCCTGGTTTCCATGGAGTAAGAGCCGTTGCTGGGCACGTGACTATGACATCAATGATCATTCAATTGTCACTACAGCCAAAACTATTGGTCGGAGAGCAACGCGGTTTGCACCATTCGATTTCTCGTGACAAAATACGTCGGATTAGCCTCTTACCAGCAGCACTGGAACAGTTTTTTCTACTTTTGCATTTTTGCCTGGTCTTTTTGTTAATTGAAATCGGATACAATCTACTATGTACAATCGCGACTGGTCATTACTATATTCAACTTTTGACTATAAGTTATGTGCCCTTCTGTAGCCCAGAAGACGTCAAATCTTTGGGCTAAGCCCATTTAACTCACCCAGCAATTTGTCTTACTTTTAAGTCCAAGACAATGTCAATGTCTTTATCTACGTGTAGAAAAACCACACCATTCGTACATAAAAAAACACAATGTACTAGATACTGTCTGCTGTAAAAAGTACAACTGATCACTGAACCACATTTATAAGGTT
This sequence comes from Liolophura sinensis, assembly GCF_032854445.1. NCBI lineage: Eukaryota > Metazoa > Mollusca > Polyplacophora > Chitonida > Chitonidae > Liolophura > Liolophura sinensis. The sequence goes on along the minus strand of NW_027018184.1, from coordinate 24,223 downwards.
CTAATAGATGCGGAATTGGGCCAGGCATCGGCAGCTGTTAAAAAACTGCATATTTCCCTGGTTTCCATGGAGTAAGAGCCGTTGCTGGGCACGTGACTATGACATCAATGATCATTCAATTGTCGCTACAGCCAAAAGTATTGGTCGGAGAGCAATGCGGTTTGCACCATTCGATTTCTCGTCACAAAATACGTCGGATTAGCCTCTTACCAGCAGCACTGGAACAGTTTTTTCCACTCTTGCATTTTTGTCTGGTCTTTTTGTTAATTGAAATCGGATACACTGTACTATGCACAATCGCGACTGGTCGTTACTATATTCAACTTTTAACTATACGTTATGTGCCCTTCGGTAGCCCAGAAGACGTCAAATCTTTGGGCTAAGCCCATTTAACTCATCCAGCAATTGTCTTACTTTTCAGTCCAAGACAATCTCAATGTCTTTATCTACGTGTAGAAAAACCACACCATTTGTACATAAAAAACACAAGGTACTAGATACAGTCTGCTGTAAAAAGTACAACTGATCACTGACCCACATCAATAAGGTTCTAAAAGATGCGGAATTGGCACAGGCATCGGCAGCTGTTTAGAAAATTGCAAATTTCCCTGGTTTCCATGGAGTAAGAGCCGTTGCTGGGCACGTGACTATGACATCAATGATCATTCAATTGTCGCTACAGCCAAAAGTATTAGTCGGAGAGCAACGCGGTTTGCACCATTCGATTTCTCGTCACAAAATACGTCGGATTAGCCTCTTACCAGCAGCACTGGAACAGTTTTTCCACTTTGCATTTTTGCCTGGTCTTTTTGTTAATTGAAATCGGATACACTGTACTATGCACAATCGCGACTGGTCGTTACTATATTCAACTTTTAACTATACGTTATGTGCCCTTCGGTAGCCCAGAAGACGTCAAATCTTTGGGCTAAGCCCATTTAACTCACCCAGCAATTGTCTTACTTTTAAGTCCAAGACAATCTCAATGTCTTTATCTACGTGTAGAAAAACCACACCATTCGTACATAAAAAACACAATGTACTAGATACAGTCTGCCTGTAAAAAGTACAACTGATCACTGAACCACATTTATAAGGTTCTAATAGATGCGGAATTGGGCCAGGCATCGGCAGCTGTTAAAAAACTGCATATTTCCCTGGTTTCCATGGAGTAAGAGCCGTTGCTGGGCACGTGACTATGACATCAATGATCATTCAATTGTCGCTACAGCCAAAAGTATTGGTCGGAGAGCAATGCGGTTTGCACCATTCGATTTCTCGTCACAAAATACGTCGGATTAGCCTCTTACCAGCAGCACTGGATCAGTTTTTCCACTTTTGCATTTTTGTCTGGTCTTTTTGTTAATTGAAATCGGATACACTGTACTATGCACAATCGCGACTGGTCGTTACTATATTCAACTTTTAACTATACGTTATGTGCCCTTCGGTAGCCCAGAAGACGTCAAATCTTTGGGCTAAGCCCATTTAACTCACCCAGCAATTGTCTTACTTCTAAGTCCAAGACAATCTCAATGTCTTTATCTACGTGTAGAAAAACCACACCATTCGTACATAAAAAACACAATGTACTAGATACAGTCTGCTGTAAAAAGTACAACTGATCACTGAACCACATCTATAAGGTTCTAATAGATGCGGAATTGGGCCAGGCATCGGCAGCTGTTAAAAAATTTCAAATTTCCCTGGTTTCCATGGAGTAAGAGCCGTTGCTGGGCACGTGACTATGACATCAATGATCATTCAATTGTCGCTACAGCCAAAAGTATTGGTCGGACAGCAACGCGGTTTGCACCATTCGATTTCTCGTGACAAAATACGTCGGATTAGCCTCTTACCAGTAGCACTGGAACAATTTTTCCACTTTTGCATTTTTGCCTGGTGTTTTTGTTAATTGAAATCGGATACACTGTACTATGCACAATCGCGACTGGTCGTTACTATATTCAACTTTTAACTATACGTTATGTGCCCTTCGGTAGCCCAGAAGACGTCAAATCTTTGGGCTAAGCCCATTTAACTCACCCAGCAATTGTCTTACTTTTAAGTCCAAGACAATCTCAATGTCTTTATCTACGTGTAGAAAAACCACACCATTCGTACATAAAAAACACAATGTACTAGATACTGTCTGCTGTAAAAAGTACAACTGATCACTGAACCACATTTATAAGGTTCTAATAGATGCGGAATTGGGCCAGGCATCGGCAGCTGTTAAAAAACTGCATATTTCCCTGGTTTCCATGGAGTAAGAGCCGTTGCTGGGCACGTGACTATGACATCAATGATCATTCAATTGTCGCTACAGCCAAAAGTATTGGTCGGAGAGCAATGCGGTTTGCACCATTCGATTTCTCGTCACAAAATACGTCGGATTAGCCTCTTACCAGCAGCACTGGAACAGTTTTTCCACTCTTGCATTTTTGTCTGGTCTTTTTGTTAATTGAAATCGGATACACTGTACTATGCACAATCGCGACTGGTCGTTACTATATTCAACTTTTAACTATACGTTATGTGCCCTTCGGTAGCCCAGAAGACGTCAAATCTTTGGGCTAAGCCCATTTAACTCATCCAGCAATTGTCTTACTTTTCAGTCCAAGACAATCTCAATGTCTTTATCTACGTGTAGAAAAACCACACCATTTGTACATAAAAAACACAAGGTACTAGATACAGTCTGCTGTAAAAAGTACAACTGATCACTGACCCACATCAATAAGGTTCTAAAAAATGCGGAATTGGGCCAGGCATCGGCAGCTGTTTAGAAAATTGCAAATTTCCCTGGTTTCCATGGAGTAAGAGCCGTTGCTGGGCACGTGACTATGACATCAATGATCATTCAATTGTCGCTACAGCCAAAAGTATTAGTCGGAGAGCAACGCGGTTTGCACCATTCGATTTCTCGTCACAAAATACGTCGGATTAGCCTCTTACCAGCAGCACTGGAACAGTTTTTCCACTTTTGCATTTTTGCCTGGTGTTTTTGTTAATTGAAATCGGATACACTGTACTATGCACAATCGCGACTGGTCGTTACTATATTCAACTTTTAACTATACGTTATGTGCCCTTCGGTAGCCCAGAAGACGTCAAATCTTTGGGCTAAGCCCATTTAACTCACCCAGCAATTGTCTTACTTTTAAGTCCAAGACAATCTCAATGTCTTTATCTACGTGTAGAAAAACCACACCATTCGTACATAAAAAACACAATGTACTAGATACAGTCTGCTGTAAAAAGTACAACTGATCACTGAACCACATTTATAAGGTTCTAATAGATGCGGAATTGGGCCAGGCATCGGCAGCTGTTAAAAAACTGCATATTTCCCTGGTTTCCATGGAGTAAGAGCCGTTGCTGGGCACGTGACTATGACATCAATGATCATTCAATTGTCGCGACAGCCAAAAGTATTGGTCGGAGAGCAATGCGGTTTGCACCATTCGATTTCTCGTCACAAAATACGTCGGATTAGCCTCTTACCAGCAGCACTGGAACAGTTTTTCCACTTTTGCATTTTTGTCTGGTCTTTTTGTTAATTGAAATCGGATACACTGTACTATGCACAATCGCGACTGGTCGTTACTATATTCAACTTTTAACTATACGTTATGTGCCCTTCGGTAGCCCAGAAGACGTCAAATCTTTGGGCTAAGCCCATTTAACTCATCCAGCAATTGTCTTACTTTTCAGTCCAAGACAATCTCAATGTCTTTATCTACGTGTAGAAAAACCACACCATTTGTACATAAAAAAACACAAGGTACTAGATACAGTCTGCTGTAAAAAGTACAACTGATCACTGACCCACATCAATAAGGTTCTAAAAGATGCGGAATTGGCACAGGCATCGGCAGCTGTTTAGAAAATTGCAAATTTCCCTGGTTTCCATGGAGTAAGAGCCGTTGCTGGGCACATGACTATGACATCAATGATCATTCAATTGTCGCTACAGCCAAAAGTATTAGTCGGAGAGCAACGCGGTTTGCACCATTCGATTTCTCGTCACAAAATACGTCGGATTAGCCTCTTACCAGCAGCACTGGAACAGTTTTTCCACTTTTGCATTTTTGCCTGGTCTTTTTGTTAATTGAAATCGGATACACTGTACTATGCACAATCGCGACTGGTCGTTACTATATTCAACTTTTAACTATACGTTATGTGCCCTTCGGTAGCCCAGAAGACGTCAAATCTTTGGGCTAAGCCCATTTAACTCATCCAGCAATTGTCTTACTTTTAAGTCCAAGACAATCTCAATGTCTTTATCTACGTGTAGAAAAACCACACCATTCGTACATAAAAAAAACAATGTACTAGATACAGTCTGCTGTAAAAAGTACAACTGATCACTGAACCACATCTATAAGGTTCTAATAGATGCGGAATTGGGCCAGGCATCGGCAGCTGTTTAAAAAATTGCAAATTTCCCTGGTTTCCATGGAGTAAGAGCCGTTGCTGGGCACGTGACTATGACATCAATGATCATTCAATTGTCGCTACAGCCAAAAGTATTGGTCGGAGAGCAACGCGGTTTGCACCATTCGATTTCTCGTGACAAAATACGTCGGATTAGCCTCTTACCAGCAGCACTGGAACAGTTTTTCCACTTTTGCATTTTTGCCTGGTCTTTTTGTTAATTGAAATCGGATACACTGTACTATGCACAATCGCGACTGGTCGTTACTATATTCAACTTTTAACTATACGTTATGTGCCCTTCGGTAGGCCAGAAGACGTCAAATCTTTGGGCTAAACCCATTTAACTCACCCAGCAATTGTCTTACTTCTAAGTCCAAGACAATCTCAATGTCTTTATCTACGTGTAGAAAAACCACACCATTCGTACCTAAAAAACACAATGTACTAGATACAGTCTGCTGTAAAAAGTACAACTGATCACTGAACCACATCTATAAGGTTCTAATAGATGCGGAATTGGGCCAGGCATCGGCAGCTGTTAAAAAATTTCAAATTTCCCTGGTTTCCATGGAGTAAGAGCCGTTGCTGGGCACGTGACTATGACATCAATGATCATTCAATTGTCGCTACAGCCAAAAGTATTGGTCGGAGAGCAACGCGGTTTGCACCATTCGATTTCTCGTGACAAAATACGTCGGATTAGCCTCTTACCAGTAGCACTGGAACAGTTTTTCCACTTTTGCATTTTTGCCTGGTGTTTTTGTTAATTGAAATCGGATACACTGTACTATGCACAATCGCGACTGGTCTTTACTATATTCAACTTTTAACTATACGTTATGTGCCCTTCGGTAGCCCAGAAGACGTCAAATCTTTGGGCTAAGCCCATTTAACTCACCCAGCAATTGTCTTACTTTTAAGTCCAAGACAATCTCAATGTCTTTATCTACGTGTAGAAAAACCACACCATTTGTACATAAAAAACACAATGTACTAGATACAGTCTGCTGTAAAAAGTACAACTGATCACTGAACCACATTTATAAGGTTCTAATAGATGCGGAATTGGGCCAGGCATCGGCAGCTGTTAAAAAACTGCATATTTCCCTGGTTTCCATGGAGTAAGAGCAGTTGCTGGGCACGTGACTATGACATCAATGATCATTCAATTGTCGCGACAGCCAAAAGTATTGGTCGGAGAGCAATGCGGTTTGCACCATTCGATTTCTCGTCACAAAATACGTCGGATTAGCCTCTTACCAGCAGCACTGGAACAGTTTTTCCACTTTTGCATTTTTGTCTGGTCTTTTTGTTAATTGAAATCGGATACACTGTACTATGCACAATCGCGACTGGTCGTTACTATATTCAACTTTTAACTATACGTTATGTGCCCTTCGGTAGCCCAGAAGTCGTCAAATCTTTGGGCTAAGCCCATTTAACTCATCCAGCAATTGTCTTACTTTTCAGTCCAAGACAATCTCAATGTCTTTATCTACGTGTAGAAAAACCACACCATTTGTACATAAAAAAACACAAGGTACTAGATACAGTCTGCTGTAAAAAGTACAACTGATCACTGACCCACATCAATAAGGTTCTAAAAGATGCGGAATTGGCACAGGCATCGGCAGCTGTTTAGAAAATTGCAAATTTCCCTGGTTTCCATGGAGTAAGAGCCGTTGCTGGGCACGTGACTATGACATCAATGATCATTCAATTGTCGCTACAGCCAAAAGTATTAGTCGGAGAGCAACGCGGTTTGCACCATTCGATTTCTCGTCACAAAATACGTCGGATTAGCCTCTTACCAGCAGCACTGGAACAGTTTTTCCACTTTTGCATTTTTGCCTGGTCATTTTGTTAATTGAAATCGGATACACTGTACTATGCACAATCGCGACTGGTCGTTACTATATTCAACTTTTAACTATACGTTATGTGCCCTTCGGTAGCCCAGAAGACGTCAAATCTTTGGGCTAAGCCCATTTAACTCATCCAGCAATTGTCTTACTTTTAAGTCCAAGACAATCTCAATGTCTTTATCTACGTGTAGAAAAACCACACCATTCGTACATAAAAAAAACAATGTACTAGATACAGTCTGCTGTAAAAAGTACAACTGATCACTGAACCACATCTATAAGGTTCTAATAGATGCGGAATTGGGCCAGGCATCGGCAGCTGTTTAAAAAATTGCAAATTTCCCTGGTTTCCATGGAGTAAGAGCCGTTGCTGGGCACGTGACTATGACATCAATGATCATTCAATTGTCGCTACAGCCAAAAGTATTGGTCGGAGAGCAACGCGGTTTGCACCATTCGATTTCTCGTGACAAAATACGTCGGATTAGCCTCTTACCAGCAGCACTGGAACAGTTTTTCCACTTTTGCATTTTTGCCTGGTCTTTTTGTTAATTGAAATCGGATACACTGTACTATGCACAATCGCGACTGGTCGTTACTATATTCAACTTTTAACTATACGTTATGTGCCCTTCGGTAGCCCAGAAGACGTCAAATCTTTGGGCTAAGCCCATTTAACTCACCCAGCAATTGTCTTACTTCTAAGTCCAAGACAATCTCAATGTCTTTATCTACGTGTAGAAAAACCACACCATTCGTACATAAAAAACACAATGTACTAGATACAGTCTGCTGTAAAAAGTACAACTGATCACTGAACCACATCTATAAGGTTCTAATAGATGCGGAATTGGGCCAGGCATCGGCAGCTGTTAAAAAATTTCAAATTTCCCTGGTTTCCATGGAGTAAGAGCCGTTGCTGGGCACGTGACTATGACATCATTGATCATTCAATTGTCGCTACAGCCAAAAGTATTGGTCGGAGAGCAACGCGGTTTGCACCATTCGATTTCTCGTGACAAAATACGTCGGATTAGCCTCTTACCAGTAGCACTGGAACAGTTTTTCCACTTTTGCATTTTTGCCTGGTGTTTTTGTTAATTGAAATCGGATACACTGTACTATGCACAATCGCGACTGGTCGTTACTATATTCAACTTTTAACTATACGTTATGTGCCCTTCGGTAGCCCAGAAGACGTCAAATCTTTGGGCTAAGCCCATTTAACTCATCCAGCAATTGTCTTACTTTTAAGTCCAAGACAATCTCAATGTCTTTATCTACGTGTAGAAAAACCACACCATTCGTACATAAAAAACACAATGTACTAGATACAGTCTGCTGTAAAAAGTACAACTGATCACTGAACCACATCAATAAGGTTCTAAAAGATGCGGAATTGGCCCAGGCATCGGCAGCTGTTTAAAAAATGGCAAATTTCCCTGGTTTCCATGGAGTAAGAGCCGTTGCTGGGCACGTGACTATGACATCAATGATCATTCAATTGTCACTACAGCCAAAACTATTGGTCGGAGAGCAACGCGGTTTGCACCATTCGATTTCTCGTCACAAAATACGTCGGATTAGCCTCTTACCAGCAGCACTGGAACAGTTTTTCTACTTTTGCATTTTTGCCTGGTCTTTTTGTTAATTGAAATCGGATACAATCTACTATGTACAATCGCGACTGGTCATTACTATATTCAACTTTTGACTATAAGTTATGTGCCCTTCTGTAGCCCAGAAGACGTCAAATCTTTGGGCTAAGCCCATTTAACTCACCCAGCAATTGTCTTACTTTTAAGTCCAAGACAATCTCAATGTCTTTATCTACGTGTAGAAAAACCACACCATTCGTACATAAAAAACACAATGTACTAGATACTGTCTGCTGTAAAAAGTACAACTGATCACTGAACCACATTTATAAGGTTCCAATAGATGCGGAATTGGGCCAGGCATCGGCAGCTGTTAAAAAACTGCATATTTCCCTGGTTTCCATGGAGTAAGAGCCGTTGCTGGGCACGTGACTATGACATCAATGATCATTCAATTGTCGCTACAGCCAAAAGTATTGGTCGGAGAGGAATGCGGTTTGCACCATTCGATTTCTCGTCACAAAATACGTCGGATTAGCCTCTTACCAGCAGCACTGGAACAGTTTTTCCACTTTTGCATTTTTGCCTGGTCTTTTTGTTAATTGAAATCGGATACACTGTACTATGCACAATCGCGACTGGTCGTTACTATATTCAACTTTTAACTATACGTTATGTGCCCTTCGGTAGCCCAGAAGACGTCAAATCTTTGGGCTAAGCCCATTTAACTCATCCAGCAATTGTCTTACTTTTCAGTCCAAGACAATCTCAATGTCTTTATCTACGTGTAGAAAAACCACACCATTTGTACATAAAAAACACAAGGTACTAGATACAGTCTGCTGTAAAAAGTACAACTGATCACTGACCCACATCAATAAGGTTCTAAAAGATGCGGAATTGGCCCAGGCATCGGCAGCTGATTAAACAATTGCAAATTTCCCTGGTTTCCATGGAGTAAGAGCCGTTGCTGGGCACGTGACTATGACATCAATGATCATTCAATTGTCGCTACAGCCAAAAGTATTGGTCGGAGAGCAACGCGGTTTGCACCATTCGATTTCTCGTGACAAAATACGTCGGATTAGCCTCTTACCAGCAGCACTGGAACAGTTTTTTCACTTTTGCATTTTTGCCTGGTCTTTTTGTTAATTGAAATCGGCTACACTGTACTATGCACAATCGCGACTGGTCGTTACTATATTCAACTTTTAACTATACGTTATGTGCCCTTCGGTAGCCCAGAAGACGTCAAATCTTTGGGCTAAGCCCATTTAACTCATCCAGCAATTGTCTTACGTTTAAGTCCAAGACAATCTCAATGTCTTTATCTACGTGTAGAAAAACCACACCATTCGTACATAAAAAACACAATGTACTAGATACAGTCTGCTGTAAAAAGTACAACTGATCACTGACCCACATCAATAAGATTCTAAAAGATGCAAAATTGGCCCAGGCATGGGCAGCTGTTTAGAAAATTGCAAATTTCCCTGGTTTCCATGGAGTAAGAGCCGTTGCTGGGCACGTGACTATGACATCAATGATCATTCAATTGTCGCTACAGCCAAAAGTATTGGTCGGAGAGCAACGCGGTTTGCACCATTCGATTTCTCGTGACAAAATACGTCGGATTGGTCTCTTACCAGCAGCACTGGAACAGTTTTTCTACTTTTGCATTTTTGCCTGGTCTTTTTGTTAATTGAAATCGGCTACACTGTACTATGCACAATCGCGACTGGTCGTTACTATATTCAACTTTTAACTATACGTTATGTGCCCTTCGGTAGCCCAGAAGACGTCAAATCTTTGGGCTAAGCCCATTTAACTCACCCAGCAATTGTCTTACTTTTAAGTCCAAGACAATCTCAATGTCTTTATCTACGTGTAGAAAAACCACACCATTCGTACATAAAAAACACAATGTACTAGATACAGTCTGCTGTAAAAAGTACAACTGATCACTAAACCACATCTATAAGGTTCTAATAGATGCGGAATTGGGCCAGGCATCGGCAGCTGTTTAAAAAATTGCAAATTTCCCTGGTTTCCATGGAGTAAGAGCCGTTGCTGGGCACGTGACTATGACATCAATGATCATTCAATTGTCGCTACAGCCAAAAGTATTGGTCGGAGAGCAACGCGGTTTGCACCATTCGATTTCTCGTCACAAAATACGTCGGATTAGCCTCTTACTAGCAGCACTGGAACAGTTTTTCCACATTTGCATTTTTGCCTGGTCTTTTTGTTAATTGAAATCGGATACACTGTACTATGCACAATCGCGACTGGTCGTTACTATATTCAACTTTTAACCATACGTTATGTGCCCTTCGGTAGCCCAGAAGACGTCAAATCTTTGGGCTAAGCCCATTTAACTCATCCAGCAATTGTCTTACTTTTAAGTCCAAGACAATCTCAATGTCTTTATCTACGTGTAGAAAAACCACACCATTCGTACATAAAAAAAACAATGTACTAGATACAGTCTGCTGTAAAAAGTACAACTGATCACTGAACCACATCTATAAGGTTCTAATAGATGCGGAATTGGGCCAGGCATCGGCAGCTGTTTAAAAAATTGCAAATTTCCCTGGTTTCCATGGAGTAAGAGCCGTTGCTGGGCACGTGACTATGACATCAATGATCATTCAATTGTCGCTACAGCCAAAAGTATTGGTCGGAGAGCAACGCGGTTTGCACCATTCGATTTCTCGTCACAAAATACGTCGGATTAGCCTCTTACCAGCAGCACTGGAACAGTTTTTCCACTTTTGCATTTTTGCCTGGTCTTTTTGTTAATTGAAATCGGATACACTGTACTATGCACAATCGCGACTGGTCGTTACTATATTCAACTTTTAACTATACGTTATGTGCCCTTCGGTAGCCCAGAAGACGTCAAATCTTTGGGCTAAGCCCATTTAACTCACCCAGCAATTGTCTTACTTCTAAGTCCAAGACAATCTCAATGTCTTTATCTACGTGTAGAAAAACCACACCATTTGTACATAAAAAACACAAGGTACTAGATACAGTCTGCTGTAAAAAGTACAACTGATCACTGACCCACATCAATAAGGTTCTAAAAGATGCGGAATTGGCCCAGGCATCGGCAGCTGATTAAACAATTGCAAATTTCCCTGGTTTCCATGGAGTAAGAGCCGTTGCTGGGCACGTGACTATGACATCAATGATCATTCAATTGTCGCTACAGCCAAAAGTATTGGTCGGAGAGCAACGCGGTTTGCACCATTCGATTTCTCGTGACAAAATACGTCGGATTAGCCTCTTACCAGCAGCACTGGAACAGTTTTTTCACTTTTGCATTTTTGCCTGGTCTTTTTGTTAATTGAAATCGGCTACACTGTACTATGCACAATCGCGACTGGTCGTTACTATATTCAACTTTTAACTATACGTTATGTGCCCTTCGGTAGCCCAGAAGACGTCAAATCTTTGGGCTAAGCCCATTTAACTCATCCAGCAATTGTCTTACGTTTAAGTCCAAGACAATCTCAATGTCTTTATCTACGTGTAGAAAAACCACACCATTCGTACATAAAAAACACAATGTACTAGATACAGTCTGCTGTAAAAAGTACAACTGATCACTGACCCACATCAATAAGATTCTAAAAGATGCAAAATTGGCCCAGGCATGGGCAGCTGTTTAGAAAATTGCAAATTTCCCTGGTTTCCATGGAGTAAGAGCCGTTGCTGGGCACGTGACTATGACATCAATGATCATTCAATTGTCGCTACAGCCAAAAGTATTGGTCGGAGAGCAACGCGGTTTGCACCATTCGATTTCTCGTGACAAAATACGTCGGATTGGTCTCTTACCAGCAGCACTGGAACAGTTTTTCTACTTTTGCATTTTTGCCTGGTCTTTTTGTTAATTGAAATCGGCTACACTGTACTATGCACAATCGCGACTGGTCGTTACTATATTCAACTTTTAACTATACGTTATGTGCCCTTCGGTAGCCCAGAAGACGTCAAATCTTTGGGCTAAGCCCATTTAACTCACCCAGCAATTGTCTTACTTTTAAGTCCAAGACAATCTCAATGTCTTTATCTACGTGTAGAAAAACCACACCATTCGTACATAAAAAACACAATGTACTAGATACAGTCTGCTGTAAAAAGTACAACTGATCACTAAACCACATCTATAAGGTTCTAATAGATGCAGAATTGGGCCAGGCATCGGCAGCTGTTTAAAAAATTGCAAATTTCCCTGGTTTCCATGGAGTAAGAGCCGTTGCTGGGCACGTGACTATGACATCAATGATCATTCAATTGTCGCTACAGCCAAAAGTATTGGTCGGAGAGCAACGCGGTTTGCACCATTCGATTTCTCGTCACAAAATACGTCGGATTAGCCTCTTACTAGCAGCACTGGAACAGTTTTTCCACATTTGCATTTTTGCCTGGTCTTTTTGTTAATTGAAATCGGATACACTGTACTATGCACAATCGCGACTGGTCGTTACTATATTCAACTTTTAACCATACGTTATGTGCCCTTCGGTAGCTCAGAAGACGTCAAATCTTTGGGCTAAGCCCATTTAACTCATCCAGCAATTGTCTTACTTTTAAGTCCAAGACAATCTCAATGTCTTTATCTACGTGTAGAAAAACCACACCATTCGTACATAAAAAACACAATGTACTAGATACAGTCTGCTGTAAAAAGTACAACTGATCACTGACGCACATCAATAAGGTTCTAAAAGATGCGGAAATGGCCCAGGCATCGGCAGCTGTTTAAAAAATTGCAAATTTCCCTGGTTTCCATGGAGTAAGAGCCGTTGCTGGGCACGTGACTATGACATCAATGATCATTCAATTGTCGCTACAGCCAAAAGTATTGGTCGGAGAGCAACGCGGTTTGCACCATTCGATTTCTCGTCACAAAATACGTCGGATTAGCCTCTTACTAGCAGCACTGGAACAGTTTTTCCACATTTGCATTTTTGCCTGGTCTTTTTGTTAATTGAAATCGGATACACTGTACTATGCACAATCGCGACTGGTCGTTACTATATTCAACTTTTAACTATACGTTATGTGCCCTTCGGTAGCCCAGAAGACGTCAAATCTTTGGGCTAAGCCCATTTAACTCATCCAGCAATTGTCTTACTTGTAAGTCCAAGACAATGTCAATGTCTTTATCTACGTGTAGAAAAACCACACCATTCGTACATAAAAAACACAATGTACTAGATACAGTCTGCTGCAAAAAGTACAACTGATCACTGAACCACATCAATAAGGTTCTAAAAGATGCGGAAATGGCCCAGGCATCGGCAGCTGTTTAAAAAATTGCAAATTTCCCTGGTTTCCATGGAGTAAGAGCCGTGGCTGGGCACGTGACTATGACATCAATGATCATTCAATTGTCGCTACAGCCAAAAGTATTGGTCGGAGAGCAACGCAGTTTGCACCATTCGATTTCTCGTGACAAAATACGTCGGATTAGCCTCTTACCAGCGGCACTGGAACAGTTTTTCCACTTTTGCATTTTTGCCTGGTCTTTTTGTTAATTGAAATCGGATACACTGTACTATGCACAATCGCGACTGGTCGTTACTATATTCAACTTTTAACTATACGTTATGTGCCCTTCGGTAGCCCAGAAGACGTCAAATCTTTGGGCTAAGCCCATTTAACTCATCCAGCAATTGTCTTACTTTTAAGTCCAAGACAATGTCAATGTCTTTATCTACGTGTAGAAAAACCACACCATTCGTACATAAAAAACACAATGTACTAGATACAGTCTGCTGTAAAAAGTACAACTGATCACTGAACCACATCTATAAGGTTCTAATAGATGCGGAATTGGGCCAGGCATCGGCAGCTGTTTAAAAAATTGCAAATTTCCCTGGTTTCCATGGAGTAAGAGCCGTTGCTGGGCACGTGACTATGACATCAATGATCATTCAATTGTCGCTACAGCCAAAAGTATTGGTCGGAGAGCAACGCGGTTTGCACCATTCGATTTCTCGTGACAAAATACGTCGGATTAGCCTCTTACCAGCAGCACTGGAACAGTTTTTCCACTTTTGCATTTTTGCCTGGTCTTTTTGTTAATTGAAATCGGCTACACTGTACTGTGCACATTCGCGACTGGTCGTTACTATATTCAACTTTTAACTACACGTTATGTGCCCTTCGGTAGCCCAGAAGACGTCAAATCTTTGGGCTAAGCCCATTTAATTCACCCAGCAATTGTCTTACTTTTAAGTCCAAGACAATCTCAATGTCTTTATCTACGTGTAGAAAAACCACACCATTCGTACATAAAAAACACAATGTACTAGATACAGTCTGCTGTAAAAAGTACAACTGATCACTGACGCACATCAATAAGGTTCTTAAAGATGCGGAAATGGCCCAGGCATCGGCAGCTGTTTAAAAAATTGCAAATTTCCCTGGTTTCCATGGAGTAAGAGCCGTTGCTGGGCACGTGACTATGACATCAATGATCATTCAATTGTCGCTACAGCCAAAAGTATTGGTCGGAGAGCAACGCGGTTTGCACCATTCGATTTCTCGTGACAAAATACGTCGGATTAGCCTCTTACCAGCAGCACTGGAACAGTTTTTTCACTTTTGCATTTTTGCCTGGTCTTTTTGTTAATTGAAATCGGCTACACTGTACTATGCACAATCGCGACTGGTCGTTACTATATTCAACTTTTAACTATACGTTATGTGCCCTTCGGTAGCCCAGAAGACGTCAAATCTTTGGGCTAAGCCCATTTAACTCATCCAGCAATTGTCTTACGTTTAAGTCCAAGACAATCTCAATGTCTTTATCTACGTGTAGAAAAACCACACCATTCGTACATAAAAAACACAATGTACTAGATACAGTCTGCTGTAAAAAGTACAACTGATCACTGACCCACATCAATAAGATTCTAAAAGATGCAAAATTGGCCCAGGCATGGGCAGCTGTTTAGAAAATTGCAAATTTCCCTGGTTTCCATGGAGTAAGAGCCGTTGCTGGGCACGTGACTATGACATCAATGATCATTCAATTGTCGCTACAGCCAAAAGTATTGGTCGGAGAGCAACGCGGTTTGCACCATTCGATTTCTCGTGACAAAATACGTCGGATTGGTCTCTTACCAGCAGCACTGGAACAGTTTTTCTACTTTTGCATTTTTGCCTGGTCTTTTTGTTAATTGAAATCGGCTACACTGTACTATGCACAATCGCGACTGGTCGTTACTATATTCAACTTTTAACTATACGTTATGTGCCCTTCGGTAGCCCAGAAGACGTCAAATCTTTGGGCTAAGCCCATTTAACTCACCCAGCAATTGTCTTACTTTTAAGTCCAAGACAATCTCAATGTCTTTATCTACGTGTAGAAAAACCACACCATTCGTACATAAAAAACACAATGTACTAGATACAGTCTGCTGTAAAAAGTACAACTGATCACTAAACCACATCTATAAGGTTCTAATAGATGCAGAATTGGGCCAGGCATCGGCAGCTGTTTAAAAAATTGCAAATTTCCCTGGTTTCCATGGAGTAAGAGCCGTTGCTGGGCACGTGACTATGACATCAATGATCATTCAATTGTCGCTACAGCCAAAAGTATTGGTCGGAGAGCAACGCGGTTTGCACCATTCGATTTCTCGTCACAAAATACGTCGGATTAGCCTCTTACTAGCAGCACTGGAACAGTTTTTCCACATTTGCATTTTTGCCTGGTCTTTTTGTTAATTGAAATCGGATACACTGTACTATGCACAATCGCGACTGGTCGTTACTATATTCAACTTTTAACCATACGTTATGTGCCCTTCGGTAGCTCAGAAGACGTCAAATCTTTGGGCTAAGCCCATTTAACTCATCCAGCAATTGTCTTACTTTTAAGTCCAAGACAATCTCAATGTCTTTATCTACGTGTAGAAAAACCACACCATTCGTACATAAAAAACACAATGTACTAGATACAGTCTGCTGTAAAAAGTACAACTGATCACTGACGCACATCAATAAGGTTCTAAAAGATGCGGAAATGACCCAGGCATCGGCAGCTGTTTAAAAAATTGCAAATTTCCCTGGTTTCCATGGAGTAAGAGCCGTTGCTGGGCACGTGACTATGACATCAATGATCATTCAATTGTCGCTACAGCCAAAAGTATTGGTCGGAGAGCAACGCGGTTTGCACCATTCGATTTCTCGTCACAAAATACGTCGGATTAGCCTCTTACTAGCAGCACTGGAACAGTTTTTCCACATTTGCATTTTTGCCTGGTCTTTTTGTTAATTGAAATCGGATACACTGTACTATGCACAATCGCGACTGGTCGTTACTATATTCAACTTTTAACTATACGTTATGTGCCCTTCGGTAGCCCAGAAGACGTCAAATCTTTGGGCTAAGCCCATTTAACTCATCCAGCAATTGTCTTACTTGTAAGTCCAAGACAATGTCAATGTCTTTATCTACGTGTAGAAAAACCACACCATTCGTACATAAAAAACACAATGTACTAGATACAGTCTGCTGCAAAAAGTACAACTGATCACTGAACCACATCAATAAGGTTCTAAAAGATGCGGAAATGGCCCAGGCATCGGCAGCTGTTTAAAAAATTGCAAATTTCCCTGGTTTCCATGGAGTAAGAGCCGTGGCTGGGCACGTGACTATGACATCAATGATCATTCAATTGTCGCTACAGCCAAAAGTATTGGTCGGAGAGCAACGCAGTTTGCACCATTCGATTTCTCGTGACAAAATACGTCGGATTAGCCTCTTACCAGCGGCACTGGAACAGTTTTTCCACTTTTGCATTTTTGCCTGGTCTTTTTGTTAATTGAAATCGGATACACTGTACTATGCACAATCGCGACTGGTCGTTACTATATTCAACTTTTAACTATACGTTATGTGCCCTTCGGTAGCCCAGAAGACGTCAAATCTTTGGGCTAAGCCCATTTAACTCATCCAGCAATTGTCTTACTTTTAAGTCCAAGACAATGTCAATGTCTTTATCTACGTGTAGAAAAACCACACCATTCGTACATAAAAAACACAATGTACTAGATACAGTCTGCTGTAAAAAGTACAACTGATCACTGAACCACATCTATAAGGTTCTAATAGATGCGGAATTGGGCCAGGCATCGGCAGCTGTTTAAAAAATTGCAAATTTCCCTGGTTTCCATGGAGTAAGAGCCGTTGCTGGGCACGTGACTATGACATCAATGATCATTCAATTGTCGCTACAGCCAAAAGTATTGGTCGGAGAGCAACGCGGTTTGCACCATTCGATTTCTCGTGACAAAATACGTCGGATTAGCCTCTTACCAGCAGCACTGGAACAGTTTTTCCACTTTTGCATTTTTGCCTGGTCTTTTTGTTAATTGAAATCGGCTACACTGTACTGTGCACATTCGCGACTGGTCGTTACTATATTCAACTTTTAACTACACGTTATGTGCCCTTCGGTAGCCCAGAAGACGTCAAATCTTTGGGCTAAGCCCATTTAACTCATCCAGCAATTGTCTTACTTTTAAGTCCAAGACAATCTCAATGTCTTTATCTACGTGTAGAAAAACCACACCATTTGTACATAAAAAACACAAAGTACTAGATACAGTCTGCTGTAAAAAGTACAACTGATCACTGACCCACATCAATAAGATTCTAAAAGATGCAAAATTGGCCCAGGCATCGGCAGCTGTTTAGAAAATTGCAAATTTCCCTGGTTTCCATGGAGTAAGAGCCGTTGCTGGGCACGTGACTCTGACATCAATGATCATTCAATTGTCGCTACAGCCAAAAGTATTGGTCGGAGAGCAACGCAGTTTGCACCATTCGATTTCTCGTGACAAAATACGTCGGATTAGCCTCTTACCAGCGGCACTGGAACAGTTTTTCCACTTTTGCATTTTTGCCTGGTCTTTTTGTTAATTGAAATCGGATACACTGTACTATGCACAATCGCGACTGGTCGTTACTATATTCAACTTTTAACTATACGTTATGTGCCCTTCGGTAGCCCAGAAGACGTCAAATCTTTGGGCTAAGCCCATTTAACTCATCCAGCAATTGTCTTACTTTTAAGTCCAAGACAATGTCAATGTCTTTATCTACGTGTAGAAAAACCACACCATTCGTACATAAAAAACACAATGTACTAGATACAGTCTGCTGTAAAAAGTACAACTGATCACTGAACCACATCTATAAGGTTCTAATAGATGCGGAATTGGGCCAGGCATCGGCAGCTGTTTAAAAAATTGCAAATTTCCCTGGTTTCCATGGAGTAAGAGCCGTTGCTGGGCACGTGACTATGACATCAATGATCATTCAATTGTCGCTACAGCCAAAAGTATTGGTCGGAGAGCAACGCGGTTTGCACCATTCGATTTCTCGTGACAAAATACGTCGGATTAGCCTCTTACCAGCAGCACTGGAACAGTTTTTCCACTTTTGCATTTTTGCCTGGTCTTTTTGTTAATTGAAATCGGCTACACTGTACTGTGCACATTCGCGACTGGTCGTTACTATATTCAACTTTTAACTACACGTTATGTGCCCTTCGGTAGCCCAGAAGACGTCAAATCTTTGGGCTAAGCCCATTTAACTCATCCAGCAATTGTCTTACTTTTAAGTCCAAGACAATCTCAATGTCTTTATCTACGTGTAGAAAAACCACACCATTTGTACATAAAAAACACAAAGTACTAGATACAGTCTGCTGTAAAAAGTACAACTGATCACTGACCCACATCAATAAGATTCTAAAAGATGCAAAATTGGCCCAGGCATCGGCAGCTGTTTAGAAAATTGCAAATTTCCCTGGTTTCCATGGAGTAAGAGCCGTTGCTGGGCACGTGACTCTGACATCAATGATCATTCAATTGTCGCTACAGCCAAAAGTATTGGTCGGAGAGCAACGCGGTTTGCACCATTCGATTTCTCGTGACAAAATACGTCGGATTGGTCTCTTACCAGCAGCACTGGAACAGTTTTTCTACTTTTGCATTTTTGCCTGGTCTTTTTCTTAATTGAAATCGGCTACACTGTACTATGCACAATCGCGACTGGTCGTTACTATATTCAACTTTTAACTATACGTTATGTGCCCTTCGGTAGCCCAGAAGACGTCAAATCTTTGGGCTAAGCCCATTTAACTCACCCAGCAATTGTCTTACTTTTAAGTCCAAGACAATCTCAATGTCTTTATCTACGTGTAGAAAAACCACACCATTCGTACATAAAAAACACAATGTACTAGATACAGTCTGCTGTAAAAAGTACAACTGATCACTAAACCACATCTATAAGGTTCTAATAGATGCAGAATTGGGCCAGGCATCGGCAGCTGTTAAAAAATTGCATATTTCCCTGGTTTCCATGGAGTAAGAGCCGTTGCTGGGCACGTGACTATGACATCAATGATCATTCAATTGTCGCTACAGCCAAAAGTATTGGTCGGAGAGCAACGCGGTTTGCACCATTCGATTTCTCGTGACAAAATACGTCGGATTAGCCTCTTACCAGCAGCACTGGAACAGTTTTTCCACTTTTGCATTTTTGCCTGGTCTTTTTGTTAATTGAAATCGGCTACACTGTACTATGCACATTCGCGACTGGTCGTTACTATATTCAACTTTTAACTACACGTTATGTGCCCTTCAGTAGCCCAGAAGACGTCAAATCTTTGGGCTAAGCCCATTTAACTCACCCAGCAATTGTCTTACTTCTAAGTCCAAGACAATCTCAATGTCTTTATCTACGTGTAGAAAAACCACACCATTCGTACATAAAAAACACAATGTACTAGATACAGTCTGCTGTAAAAAGTACAACTGATCACTGAACCACATCAATAAGGTTCTAAAAGATGCGGAATTGGCCCAGGCATCGGCAGCTGTTTAAAAAATTGCAAATTTCCCTGGTTTCCATGGAGTAAGAGCCGTTGCTGGGCACGTGACTATGACATCAATGATCATTCAATTGTCGCTACAGCCAAAAGTATTGGTCGGAGAGCAACGCGGTTTGCACCATTCGATTTCTCGTCACAAAATACGTCGGATTAGCCTCTTACCAGCAGCACTGGAACAGTTTTTCCACTTTTGCATTTTTGTTTGGTCTTTTTGTTAATTGAAATCGGATACACTGTACTATGCACAATCGCGACTGGTCGTTACTATATTCAACTTTTAACCATACGTTATGTGCCCTTCGGTAGCCCAGAAGACGTCAAATCTTTGGGCTAAGCCCATTTAACTCATCCAGCAATTGTCTTACTTTTAAGTCCAAGACAATCTCAATGTCTTTATCTACGTGTAGAAAAACCACACCATTCGTACATAAAAAACACAATGTACTAGATACAGTCTGCTGTAAAAAGTACAACTGATCACTGACGCACATCAATAAGGTTCTAAAAGATGCGGAAATGGCCCAGGCATCGGCAGCTGTTTAAAAAATTGCAAATTTCCCTGGTTTCCATGGAGTAAGAGCGGTTGCTGGGCACGTAACTATGACATCAATGATCATTCAATTGTCGCTACAGCCAAAAGTATTGGTCGGAGAGCAACGCGGTTTGCACCATTCGATTTCTCGTGACAAAATACGTCGGATTAGCCTCTTACTAGCAGCACTGGAGCAGTTTTTTTACTTTTGCATTTTTGCCTGGCCTTTTTGTTAATTGAAATCGGATACACTGTACTATGCACAATCGCGACTGGTCGTTACTATATTCAACTTTTAACTATACGTTATGTGCCCTTCGGTAGCCCAGAAGACGTCAAATCTTTGGGCTAAGCCCATTTAACTCATCCAGCAATTGTCTTACTTTTAAGTCCAAGACAATGTCAATGTCTTTATCTACGTGTAGAAAAACCACACCATTCGTACATAAAAAACACAATGTACTAGATACAGTCTGCTGTAAAAAGTACAACTGATCACTGACGCACATCAATAAGGTTCTAAAAGATGCGGAAATGGCCCAGGCATCGGCAGCTGTTTAAAAAATTGCAAATTTCCCTGGTTTCCATGGAGTAAGAGCCGTTGCTGGGCACGTGACTATGACATCAATGATCATTCAATTGTCGCTACAGCCAAAAGTATTGGTCGGAGAGCAACGCGGTTTGCACCATTCGATTTCTCGTGACAAAATACGTCGGATTAGCCTCTTACTAGCAGCACTGGAACAGTTTTTCCACTTTTGCATTTTTGCCTGGTCTTTTTGTTAATTGAAATCGGATACACTGTACTATGCACAATCGCGACTGGTCGTTACTATATTCAACTTTTAACTATACGTTATGTGCCCTTCGGTAGCCCAGAAGACGTCAAATCTTTGGGCTAAGCCCATTTAACTCATCCAGCAATTGTCTTACTTGTAAGTCCAAGACAATGTCAATGTCTTTATCTACGTGTAGAAAAACCACACCATTCGTACATAAAAAACACAATGTACTAGATACAGTCTGCTGTAAAAAGTACAACTGATCACTGAACCACATCAATAAGGTTCTAAAAGATGCGGAAATGGCCCAGGCATCGGCAGCTGTTTAGAAAATTGCAAATTTCCCTGGTTTCCATGGAGTAAGAGCCGTTGCTGGGCACGTGACTATGACATCAATGATCATTCAATTGTCGCTACAGCCAAAAGTATTGGTCGGAGAGCAACGCAGTTTGCACCATTCGATTTCTCGTCACAAAATACGTCGGATTAGCCTCTTACCAGCGGCACTGGAACAGTTTTTCCACTTTTGCATTTTTGCCTGGTCTTTTTGTTAATTGAAATCGGATACACTGTACTATGCACAATCGCGACTGGTCGTTACTATATTCAACTTTTAACTATACGTTATGTGCCCTTCGGTAGCCCAGAAGACGTCAAATCTTTGGGCTAAGCCCATTTAACTCATCCAGCAATTGTCTTACTTTTAAGTCCAAGACAATGTCAATGTCTTTATCTACGTGTAGAAAAACCACACCATTCGTACATAAAAAACACAATGTACTAGATACAGTCTGCTGTAAAAAGTACAACTGATCACTGACCCACATCAATAAGATTCTAAAAGATGCGAAATTGGCCCAGGCATCGGCAGCTGTTTAGAAAATTGCAAATTTCCCTGGTTTCCATGGAGTAAGAGCCGTTGCTGGGCACGTGACTATGACATCAATGATCATTCAATTGTCGCTACAGCCAAAAGTATTGGTCGGAGAGCAACGCGGTTTGCACCATTCGATTTCTCGTCACAAAATACGTCGGATTGGTCTCTTACCAGCAGCACTGGAACAGTTTTTCTACTTTTGCATTTTTGCCTGGTCTTTTTGTTAATTGAAATCGGATACACTGTACTATGCACAATCGCGACTGGTCGTTACTATATTCAACTTTTAACTATACGTTATGTGCCCTTCGGTAGCCCAGAAGACGTCAAATCTTTGGGCTAAGCCCATTTAACTCATCCAGCAATTGTCTTACTTCTAAGTCCAAGACAATCTCAATGTCTTTATCTACGTGTAGAAAAACCACACCATTTGTACATAAAAAACACAATGTACTAGATACAGTCTGCTGTAAAAAGTACAACTGATCACTGAACCACATCTATAAGGTTCTAATAGATGCGGAATTGGGCCAGGCATCGGCAGCTGTTTAAAAAATTGCAAATTTCCCTGGTTTCCATGGAGTAAGAGCCGTTGCTGGGCACGTGACTATGACATCAATGATCATTCAATTGTCGCTACAGCCAAAAGTATTGGTCGGAGAGCAACGCGGTTTGCACCATTCGATTTCTCGTCACAAAATACGTCGGATTAGCCTCTTACCAGCAGCACTGGAACAGTTTTTCCACTTTTGCATTTTTGCCTGGTCTTTTTGTTAATTTGAAATCGGATACAATCTACTATGTACAATCGCGACTGGTCATGACTATATTCAACTTTTGACTATAAGTTATGTGCCCTTCTGTAGCCCAGAAGACGTCAAATCTTTGGGCTAAGCCCATTTAACTCACCCAGCAATTGTCTTACTTTTAAGTCCAAGACAATCTCAATGTCTTTATCTACGTGTAGAAAAACCACACCATTCGTACATAAAAAACACAATGTACTAGATACAGTCTGCTGTAAAAAGTACAACTGATCACTGAACCACATCTATAAGGTTCTAATAGATGCGGAATTGGGCCAGGCATCGGCAGCTGTTTAAAAAATTGCAAATTTCCCTGGTTTCCATGGAGTAAGAGCCGTTGCTGGGCACGTGACTATGACATCAATGATCATTCAATTGTCGCTACAGCCAAAAGTATTGGTCGGAGAGCAACGCGGTTTGCACCATTCGATTTCTCGTCACAAAATACGTCGGATTAGCCTCTTACCAGCAGCACTGGAACAGTTTTTCCACTTTTGCATTTTTGCCTGGTCTTTTTGTTAATTGAAATCGGCTACACTGTACTATGCACATTCGCGACTGGTTGTTACTATATTCAACTTTTAACTACACGTTATGTGCCCTTCAGTAGCCCAGAAGACGTCAAATCTTTGGGCTAAGCCCATTTAACTCACCCAGCAATTGTCTTACTTCTAAGTCCAAGACAATCTCAATGTCTTTATCTACGTGTAGAAAAACCACACCATTTGTACATAAAAAACACAATGTACTAGATACAGTCTGCTGTAAAAAGTACAACTGATCACTGAACCACATCAATAAGGTTCTAAAAGATGCGGAATTGGCCCAGGCATCGGCAGCTGTTTAAAAAATTGCAAATTTCCCTGGTTTCCATGGAGTAAGAGCCGTTGCTGGGCACGTGACTATGACATCAATGATCATTCAATTGTCGCTACAGCCAAAAGTATTGGTCGGAGAGCAACGCGGTTTGCACCATTCGATTTCTCGTCACAAAATACGTCGGATTAGCCTCTTACCAGCAGCACTGGAACAGTTTTTCCACTTTTGCATTTTTGTTTGGTCTTTTTGTTAATTAAAATCGGATACACTGTACTATGCACAATCGCGACTGGTCGTTACTATATTCAACTTTTAACCATACGTTATGTGCCCTTCGGTAGCCCAGAAGACGTCAAATCTTTGGGCTAAGCCCATTTAACTCATCCGGCAATTGTCTTACTTTTAAGTCCAAGACAATCTCAATGTCTTTATCTACGTGTAGAAAAACCACACCATTCGTACATAAAAAACACAATGTACTAGATACAGTCTGCTGTAAAAAGTACAACTGATCACTGACGCACATCAATAAGGTTCTAAAAGATGCGGAAATGGCCCAGGCATC